>NC_065443.1:180478873-180782623 GCF_917563875.1 Diabrotica virgifera virgifera | reverse complement strand
TGATATTCCACGTTGCTAGTCTCCAAATATTTTTCTTATCCTGTTTGCCATTGTCATTACCTATTTCTTGCCTTGTCGTTTCCTTATGGTCCTTGCACTTGCTTTTCCTTGCAGTTAATTTGTCCAGTTTTTTGTATTGGCATTATCCCTTTCCAATTCGCTGCTTTTTGTATTCCAAGTCCATTTCTGCCCATTGATTATAAGTTCTTGGTATCCAATTTTTACAGTTTTCCTTTCTTCTATTTTTTGTTTTGCAATTTCCTTCAGTTTTTGTTGAATTTTTCTTTCGTTTTGGGTCAAGTCGTTATTTATAAATACTTGATTATATTTCCCCCTAGTTAATTTAGCTTTGTTTTTCATTATCTCCAATTTTTGTGCAAAATTCTCTACTTTAATCAGGTATGTCTTCTCCTTTATTTCCTTTATTTTTGGGACAGAAATTTTTATCTTTAACTGGTTTTCGAAAAAATGTTTTACATTATCTTCCATTTCCTTTTCTGTAGCATTTGGAATTTCCAGACCGCTTATAATAATATTGTTCTTTCTGTCTTTCTTATCAGCTACTTCTAGCCTTTATTCTATTTCTTCAATTTTAACCATTTTAACTCGCAATTCTTTCATTTCCTGTTTTATCTTCAAATTTTCCTCTTTTAGCTGTTTTATTTCTTCTCTGTATATTTTATTCATTTCTTTTACCTCGTTAATCAGTTCCTTCGTATCTTTCATAATTTCAGCTGTAGTCTCGTTTATTAATTCCTTGATAAATTCCTTAAATTGCATAATTTCTTCATTAGTCATGTTCATCCTGATTTATTTGCCCTTATCTCAGCACGCCACTGCTGTAATGTGTGCTGTCTATATGTCTAGCGTAAGATAACGTCCACAGAGGTTCGCTCTTCAGAGGTCCGTTACCTATCCAGACACTTTTGGTAAAACTGGTTGCCTATCAACCTAATTTGTGTTTCAAGTCTTTTTAGTAATTATTTGGTAATTATTATATTAATAAGTTATTCTCTAGGCTATTCTCACCTGCAATTCACTTCTTGGGTATTTAATTCGCCAATGATCACTAGTACGTATTTTATCAGTCCGTATTATCCCGGTATTTCGAGTTTTTAATACGAGCACACGATATGTATATATTTATAAATTTATTAAAAAAACTGCTAATAATAATAATAGAATACTTCAAATCAGTCACCAATATATTTATTTATAAATTTGTTAACAAACTGCAGTCCAATCAAAATAAAATTATCAACATTAACCATTTAAGCTTGCCTTAAATGGAGAATAATATTTTAAAACAAACACACACACACACACACTAAATATAGTTGCACTAGATTTGCTCATGGTTGAAAATGTACTTGCACCCTCATTTGCCAGTATTTCAATGAATATGGTTTGATTTGATACCGAGTACTCAGTATCGAATAAAGGTATTGATACCATATGCGTACTTAGTAGCATCGAACCATCCCTATGATATTATTCTTTGAACAAAAAGTAATATGCACCTCATTACACAAATTAAAATGGGAAATCTCTTCAAAATACCAATGTTCTTTCAATAACAATTCTTGAAATGATTGTGATTGATTATACAGCATTTCAACTACTGTCTGAAAATTCTGCAACAGTGTTCATTAGGTAGATGAGAACTGGATATCCACTATTTCCTAATAATACATTGTCCATAAGTTCCCCATTTTATCCTACCCATAATATGTAAAAGTAATTAACAACTACTAAAATAGCATATCTAATTGCACTTGCAAATTGTATGATGAGTGTTATGGGTTATGGTATTCTTTAAATGACAAAATAATTATATTCAACGTTTTCCTCTTTTCCAATGATCTTATATCTTATTTCAATTTTTATTTATGATTTCATTACTTTATTACAGGACAGGTAAAAAACATAGAGTTATATATTAGCATAGAGAGAGTGTCTTTCAGATCGAAGTGACGACACCATCTTTTTTATTTGGATTAGTGCTGTTTCACTCTTACGCACAGTAAAGCTGCTATAGTTGTCCTCCTCTTCCGTGCCTATGTTCACACTGAATGTCATCATAGATTTTCGATACAATGTGTTAGAAAGAGATGCAGCAAACCAGTCAAATGAGATCTTGTCGTCAGGAAGCGCGGAAGGTAGGCTTCCTCTATGTTAATATATACCTCTATGGTAAAAAATAAACTTTATAGGTTATTTTTATATTTACAAAAATATTCAAATGTCATTTGTCAAAATAAAAGATTCAGTAAAATCATCGCGAATTGTTTCGATACTAGTATTTTCATTCGATACCAGTACTCGGTATCGAATACGGTTTCATTCGATACTGAGTACTCAGTATCGAATCAAAGTATCGATACCATATGAGTACTTGGTAGTATCGAATCATCCCTAGATACCATATTCACAAGCAAAGAAAAGCTAGAAAACCTTTTTGCTAAAGATAAAGTAGTATTTGAGGGACTAGGTAACATAGGTAGCTATAGTATAAAGTTAAAAGAAGGAACAGAGCCAGTAGTTAAGCCTCAGAGAAGAATTCCTGAGTCTATAAAACCTAAATTAAAAAAGGCTCTTGACAAATTAGAAAAGGAGAGCATTATACAAAAAGTGCAGGGACCTATTGAGTGGTGCCATAATTTAGTTATTGTGGAGAAACCTAATGGTAGTTTAAGGTTATGCCTTGATCCACAGTATCTAAATTAGGGCATCATAAGGGAGAGGTGTTTAATACCCTCTGCGGAGGAAATTTTTAGTAGATTGGCAGGAAAAAAATACTTTTCAGTCCTGGACATGAAGGATGGGTTTCTTCAAGTAGTGTTAGATGAAGATAGCAGTAAAATGTGTTGCTTTAGTACACCTCATGGTGTTTACAGATATTTACGAATGCCTTTCGGGTTGTCATCAGCTCCTGAGGTAATGCAGAATTTGAACTTTAATATTTTTGGGGACATAAATGGGATTGAAATTTATTTTGATGACCTAATAACACTGGTCAACATGGAAAAATGAACAGACACTCTGATGGGTGTTCTTAACTAATTTTGGGTCGCTGAACTCGAATATGACCTCCGTTTTTTTCCATCACCCTCCCTTTTTCCGCTCCCCCCTATTCTTGCCAAAATAGTGGTGAAATAGGTAAATTTCGTTTAATTTGCTCATTTCGCCTCGATAAATGCCAACTTATAGATTAAAATTACAGTAAAATAATAATTAAGATTATGCCCAACGATAAACATAATTGGGGATCCGAGGGGGCGAAAAAAGGGGAAGAAAGGGGTATTTTTCTGAAAAAAACGTAAAAAATCAGCATTTTTCAGTATTTTTTTTGGAAAAAAAGCGACATTACAGGCCTTTTGCCATTTTTTACACCTTCCCACTACCCCTTGGCACCTTCCTATCTCTCTTTTTCACCCCCCCCCCCTTCTCTCTTTTACACACTACTTGAATTCGCAAGCAAGCACCTGTCAGTTGCAGTGAGCGTGTTGTTCGAGACAGACTGTCTCGAAGTTTTTAAAAGTGAGGTGTTTGCGTTTAGCACACGTGTTTTTTTTCTGTGCTTCAAGTACATTTCTTTGTAAAGTTTTTGGAGTTACAATGCCGCGTTTTTGTAAGAATGATGTGAATTCTTTCTGTTACATTTGTGGAGAAGTAACTTTTAAGAATCAAAGGAGACCTTTAAATAAGATGGTTCGAAAAGCTTATGAGCATTATTTCGGTTGCAAAGTCGGGGATCAAGACAAGCCATGGGCCCCAAAATTATGTTGCAATAGTTGTTACACTAATTTAAGTTCGTGGTTACGTGGGAAATCACGTCCGATGTCCTTCGCTGTAGCAATGGTCTGGCGTGAGCCCACTTCTCATGCCGAGGACTGTTATTTTTGTATGACGAAAATATCTGGATTTTCGCGAAAATCGAAACGTACCATCACTTATCCGAATATCCCTTCGGCAATTAGACCCGTGGAACATAGTAATATGCTGCCTGTTCCCATACCACCCGTAAACTACACCCTAGATGGGTCTTCCACGTCACCACTGGAAGAGGAGACCTCACATGGGAGCCAAGATGGAGACTACACGCCTAACGGTTCGAACGAACCACAACTTTTTACTCAGGAGGAATTGAACGACTTAGTTCGCGATTTACACCTGCCTAAAATAAAAGCTGAGCTTCTTGGTTCACGACTTCAGCAGAAAAATCTCCTGCAGAAAGATGTCAATATTACGTTTTTCAGAAAAAGAAATTTCGCCTTCATTTCTTTTTTCTCGCGAGATGATGATGATGAAGATTTAATTAGCTGTAACAACATTGCAGGACTAATGACTGAGCTAAAAATACCATACGTATCTGAAAACTGGAGACTTTTCATTGATTCCTCAAAAACTAGTTTAAAAGCGGTTTTACTTAATAATGGAAATGATCTACCATCGGTCCATGTTGCCTATGCAACCAGTATGAAGGAAACATATGACAATCTAAGAAAAATTTTGGAAAAAATTAGTTACGATCATCATCAATGGAATGTTTGTGCTGACCTCAAAGTAGTGGCAATATTAACTGGATTGCAAGCTGGATACACTAAATTTTGTTGCTTTCTTTGTGAATGGGACAGCCGTGCTAAAGATCAACATTATGTGCGAAAAGACTGGCCCTTGCGCGTGAATGATATTCCCGGTTGTAAAAACATCGCTTTTGGTGCCTTAGTAGACAAAAAAAAAATCATTATACCTCCACTTCACATTAAGCTGGGCCTTTTTAAACAATTCGTTAAGGCTCTAAATAGGGATGGTAAAGGATTCTTATACCTGAAGCAAAAATTTCCGCATATAAGTGATGTCAAAATCAAAGAAGGCGTATTTGTGGGACCCCAGATTAAACAGTTATTTGATGACGATGCTTTCTCCAACAGTTTGTCAAGAAAAGAGAAAAGAGCCTGGGAATCTTTTGTTTTTGTTTGTCACAATTTTCTTGGAAACAAAAGGTCAGATGACTATCAACAACGAATTGATGAGCTACTTAACTCTTACAAGGCTTTAGGTTGCAATATGTCATTGAAAGTCCATTTTCTCCACTCCCACCTGAGTTTTTTCCCGGAAAATTGTGGAGCCGTTTCGGACGAGCATGGTGAAAGATTTCATCAGCAGATTGCCCAAATGGAGAAGAGATACGCTGGAAAATGGAACCCTAGTATGTTGGCGGACTACTGTTGGACTCAAATTCGAGAAACACCGGAGGACGCGTACAAAAGGAGAAAAATTTCGAAGTAGATGCAGGTATGTTTTTTTTTCAGACTTTTTGATTGCTTAGCCTTATGATTAATTTCAATACTTTTTCTCCCCCTCCACCTTGTCTAATCATATTTTTGTCATAATTCTCAGATACAATCAAAACCACATAAGAGTTTGTTTCAAATAAATAGGTAACTTCTTTTTTTTTGTACATCCATATTTATGTTTTTTTTTCTTGTTGAAGAACGAGGGGGCTTTAAGGGGGGAGGGTGAAAAAGAGAGATATGATGATGCAAGGCGGTTCAAGGGGGGTATTGGGAAGGTGTAAAAAATGGCAAAAGGCCTGTAATGCCGCTTTTTTTCCAAAAAAAATACTGAAAAATGCTGATTTTTTACGTTTTTTTCAGAAAAATACCCCTTTCTTCCCCTTTTTTCGCCCCCTCATATCCCCAATTATGTTTATCGTTGGGCATAATCTTAATCATTATTTTACTGTAATTTTAATCTATAAGTTGGCATTTATCGCGGCGAAATGAGCAAATTAAACGAAATTTACCTATTTCACCACTATTTTGGCAAGAATAGGGGGGAACGGAAAAATGGAGGGTGATGGAAAAAAACGGAGGTCATATTCGAGTTCAGCGACCCAAAATTAGTAAAGAACACCCATCAGAGTGTCTGTTCATTTTTTTTCAATTTTTTTTGTTGACCAGTGTAATTGCAGCAAATAGTATACAGGAACATGATATAATTTTTAAAAATGTCATTGATAGAGCTAAAAAGCATAATGTTAAATTTAATAAAAATAAATTGCAATACAGGGTAAACCAAGTAAAATTTTTAGGAGTCATAATTTCTGAATTTGGGATTAAATGTGATCCTGATCATGTAGAAAGTATATTAAAATTAGAAACACCCAAAAATGTAAAAAGTTTGCAATCTTTTCTGGGAATGTGCAATTATTTAAGCAAATTCATACCACATTTTACTGAAAGTACAGCTCCTCTTCGAGAGCTTATTAAAAAAGAAAATATGTGGAATTGGGGTAACAAGCAAGACAAAGCTTTTCTAGAATTAAAAAATAAATTAAGTAAAGCGCCTACTTTAAAAATATTTAACAAGGACCAGCCCATAATTTTACAAACGGACAGTTCTAAAGAAGGGGTGGGTGCTTGCCTCTTACAAGAGGGGCAACCAGTATCTTTTTATTCTAAAAGTCTTACAGATGCTCAGGTAAGATGGGCTCCTATTGAAAAGGAGTTGTATGCAGTTTGTTCTGGTGTTGAAAAATACCATCAATTCATTTATGGTTATAAAGTAACTATACAAACTGATCACAAGCCCCTAATTTCGATTGCAAAAAAGGACATAAATAAGGTAAGTTCTAGGTTGCAAAGAATGCTATTAAAATTATTAAAATATGACTTGACTTTTGAATATGTTCCGGGGCCAAAAATGTTTATGGCAGATTTTCTCTCAAGAAATTTTTTAAAAAACACAGCTTGTGAAGATGAAACCTTGTTAGAAGTAGTCCACTGTATGAGTGTTGACTCACACATTAGTGATAATCGCTTAGCTCAAATAAAGTTAGAAACAGCCAAGGACAAAAATCTTAAAACATTTCTGGACTGGTACAGTGTTGGTTTTCCTAAAAATAATACAAATATAGAGAGTCATGAACTTAAAAACCTATATAAACTAAGAGATAACATTACGGTCCAACATGGTATTCTTTATTTAGGTTTAAAAGTAATAGTCCCAAAAAGCTTAAAAAGGGAAATGCTAGACATCATACACACTGGCCATTATGGCATTAACAAATCTAAAAATAGAGCACGATCTGTACTATATTGGCCGGGCATGAGTAATGATATTGTTAAGGTGGTACAAAGTTGTTCCATTTGTGAAAAATTTAACATATCAAACTCAAAGGAACCTTTAATACCCCATCAAGTCCCAGACCTGCCCTTCAATAAAGTAGGGGTTGATTTATTTCAATTTGGCAATAAAGACTATTTAGTCCTAGTAGATTATTATAGCAGATGGCTAGAAGTAAAGGAATTACGAAACAAAACGTCAGAAAGTGTAATTAGTGTTTTAAAAGAAATTTTTTCACTGTTCGGAATACCATCTGTTATGATATCTGACAATATGCCATTTAGTAGTTATAGGCTTAAGGTATTTGCTAAGGAGTGGGGGATAAATATAATAACATCAAGTCCAATGTATCCTAAATCCAATGGGTTAGCGGAAAAGGGAGTGGGTATAGCCAAGAGACTGATGAAGAAATGTGCTGAAAATAATGAAGATGTAAACTTGGCTTTACTCGCTTATCGTAACACACCTATCACGGGTATGAATTATTCACCTTCCCAAATGCTAATGTCACGTGTGTTGCGCGATAAATTATCATGTAACACAAAGCTTCTAAAGCCTAAACTTTGTACAAATGTCAGTAAGCAAATACTAGCGTCTAAAGCTAATTCTAAACTAAGTTATGATCAGACTGCAATTTCTAGAAAAAAATTTGAAACAGGCAACAATGTCTTAGTTCAAGATGGTAGATCTAAGTTATGGTCGCCTGCCAAAATTGTTCAACCTTGTCAGGTTCCTAGGTCTTATGTAATACAAAAGTCTGATGGTCGGTTTTTGAGAAGAAACACTTTTCAGTTAAGAAAATCGCACAATGATGTTGTAGTTAATCCTAAGTGTGATGTTCCTCTTTTAGAAGGTATACCCAGGCCAAGTTTGCCTGTTAGTAACATTCACAATAATATTGCTAAGACTGTTCAACCTAGCAATAATGAAACAGGATCTCCTCCTACAAATAAGTTTGGACGAACTATTAGAAAACCTGCCTATCTGAAGGACTATTGCACTTAAATTAAGTATTATATTTTTAGTTTTATATGTTTCTATATTTTTGGAAAAAGGGAGATGTTGTAATGTTAAGATGACATCTGGCAACAGTGTCTATGGACGGTTGTCCGCGGTCACGGGGCATGGCATCGCCCTTGGACGGGAAGGGGGTTCGATGTTCGATGTGGAACAACAACAATGTTTATAACCTTGCTTATTCAATAAAGTTCTTTGTCTTTATTAACAATCTGGTAATCACTAATTACTACATAGACAGTAAGATTGTTTATTCTTCACCCTGATACAAATAACCCATTTCTTGTATTGACTGGTAGTATTGCCAATTCATTGAGTTCTTTCATACTACTAACACGTTGTAGGTAGAAGTCTTAACATTTATATTGTGCAAGTGATCAGTGAAGGATTCATTTTAAAAAGTAAGTGATTAAAAAATATTTTTACTAGATTCAACTGAAATATTCGTATTATGTCTGTGTAAGAAGATATTTAATAAAAAATCGTTCTGGTATAAGTACAAATATATTCCTTCTTTTCGAGATTAAGCAAAATGTATGTAAATCTATATATTTAAAAGAGGATATTCATAGATTTTTTATTTTTTTGTCCTTTGTGTTATAAAAATTACAAGATTTTTTTCTTATTATATATTACTATATACCTATTTTAAAAGCTTATCATTTTAAAAAAGTCTGTTTTAGCTCAAACTGATATACGAAATTCAAATAGTAACTACCGCCAAATATCGAGGTTGGTATCTTTTCTTTGGCCCACCCTGTATACTTAAAACATTTTTGTAGCTTACGAAAAATCAAAGCGATTTATTTCTTTATAAATCTTCTAGTTATAATACAAAAAGAGATATGGTAGGGTAGGTGAAAATATATTTTTTTTGTGCATGCTCAAAGCGGTGTATTCAACCTAAGATAACAGAGAAATGATCGATCTTAGGGGTATAATGCTACCAATACTTTTTGTAGTGCTTGAAGAGATCTTTAAAATAAATACTGTTAAATGTTGATTACATTCAAACTAAGCGAGATATGGTACAAAAAAATTGAAGACTAATGTATTTTAAGAAAAATTAGAACTATATTTAACCTCTCATCCACCCTAATTTAAATGCATCATTTTCCTTATACAGAACCTTTTATTATAGTGTTAATTCTATGCTCAAAAAGTTGGACGGGTTTAAAATGAACGGTTTTTGAAAAAAAAAATAGATCAAAATTTGATCTAATTTAATTATAGAGCAAATTTCTAAATTTTCTTAAGAATCTTCATGTAACTCGAAAATGATAAAAGATACAGTAATGAAAAACCAAATCAAAATTTTTATTTAAAAAAATTCTTCATTTTTAGTGTATCTTTTTTTTCGTATCTCGTATCATTTTTGAGTTACATGGAGAAAAAGGAAGATTTTTAAGAACATTAATTTAAAAATGCGCTCTATTTGCTCTATGCGCTCTTATTTTTTTTTTCAAAAAACATTAATTTTAAACCCGTATAACTTTTTGAACGTAGAAATTACACTATAATAAAATGTGTTGTAGAAGGAAAAATATACATTTAAATTCTGGTAGATGAAATGTTAAATATACTTCGCATTTTATCTTAAAATAAATTAGTCATAAATTTTTTTGCAGCATCTCATTTAGTTTGGATGTAATTGACATTTAAGAGTGCTCGTTTTAAAAGTCTTATCAAGCACTAAAAAGATATTTGTAGCATTATACCCTTAAAATTTACCATTTCTCTGTTATTTTAAGTTGAGCACACCGATTTGAGCATGCACCAAAAAATCTATTTTCACCTACCATATATCTTTTTGTATTATAACTAGAAGATTTTGTGAAGAAACGAATCTCTTTTATTTTTCATAAGCTACAAAAAATTTTTGTTCGTTAGATGCATACTTTTAAGATATTCGCAAAAAAACGCCCGAAAAGGTGACATTTTTCAATGAAAATGGCAAATTTTCAACCACGAATAACTCTTAAAAGTATTGAGTTTCAAACAAAAAATTTGAAGACAGTTTTTGCTTAGAATTAGCTTTTCTAGCCACTTGCGAGGTTATTTTGGCCAAAAAAATTTCCACCTCGTGAATGGGTGGGAACCACCCCCAAAATAAAAGCGACATAGTATATAGGGTAGACTTTGAGTTAGGAGATAAGTAGAGGATATTCCCAAAATTTCATTAAAATCCATGCAGTAGTAATGAATTCGGAAGTAATATCCTCTTTTTGGTCTCATTGACTGGCGCAGTAGTGTTTTTACGTTCTTTTGCCCCTTATTTTATTTTTAAACTTTTAAAAGTTTAAACTTTTAAACTTCATTATTTACCCTAAAATTATTTCTTTATTTTCTCGTTACATTTACAGAATGGAGCCACCGACTAAAAAACAAAAGCTTTGCACTTTTTTCTGCAAAGAGAAACCGATAATATTTCTACTTCCACCACTACAAGTGCAATATCTGACAAGGCTAACATAAGTGAAAACAATTCTAATGTACCTAGTAGCAGTATATCCCAAGATATAAGTTATGCCGAAAATCAAAACGGAGGTGACAAGGAAAGTATTTTCAATGATATAGGACGTTATATTGAAAATATTAGCAACATTTCGGATTTTACAAAAAAAGAACTTCTACAAAATCATTACGTTCCTCCAAAAACATATTCGTTTCCATTTTCAGAGAAAACTTTGCACGGAAAAACCATAAAACGATATTTCAACCATAGTTATTTAGACAAATTTAGTTGGCTTGTTTTTTCGCCTAATAAGCAAGGCATATTTTGCCGATTTTGTTGTATTTTTTGTCCTAGTGTAGTTGGTGAAAGTAAATGTTCCATAGAGGCAGGATTATTAGTTAGAAAGCCCTTAACAAATTTTGCTAAACTTTTGGGAAAAGACGGTCATTTACAAAAACACGAAAATAATAAATACCATAAAAACTCAATAGAAAAGGCCAAACATTTCCTACAAAATTTTGATAAACCTGAATATGAAATTCAAAACAAACTTTGGAAAACTTTAGGAAAACAAAATATTGCTTTCAGAGGCCACCGCGATGACGGTTCCTTACAATTTTCATCAGATAATTCTTGGTTAGAGGAATCAATAATTAATGAGGGTAATTTTAGAGCCATGTTGAAAATGAGAATTCGTGCTGGTGATAATGTTCTAAAAGAACATTTACAAACAGCAAATTCGCGGGCAACGTATATATCAAAAACTACCCAAAATGCAATTATTGATACATGTGCGGAAGAGATTTTGTGTATTATTAGAAATTATGTCAATGAGTCGGTTTTTTTTTTCAATTATGTTTGATGAAACAACCGATATAACAGCAACATCACAGTTAAGTATAGTAGTAAGGTATACGTGTATCAATCTGAAATTAGAGAAGACTTTATTGGATTTACTGACATACATGACATAAATTTTGGATCAGAATTTGATATTCAGGCAGAACCTAAAATTTCAGGAGTGAAGCTAGGGCAGTCGGTTTTGACTATACTAGCCAAGAACCATTTTGATATAAAAAATTGTGTTGGTATTTGTACAGATACTTGTAGCATGATGACATCTATGCAAAAAGGAGCAGTTAGTGAAATTATGAAGGGGATACCATTGGCAGTAAAAATTCCTTGTTATAGTCATTCCTTCAATTTATCAATTTCAAAATCTGTTCAAGTGCCATGTATAAGGGATTGTTTTGGAGTTATGAGAGAAGTTATTTCTTTTTTTCATGCTTCCGCTAAACGAAGTTTTTTATTGAAAAATTCTTTAAACTCTAGTTTATCTAACCTATGTGATACACGTTGGGTAGAAAGGCATAACGCGTCATTGCATTTCGAAAAGAACTTCGTGAAGATTTTCGACGTTTTAGAAAACATCACTACATGGAATGATAACATTTCTAGTCCTAAAGCTAATTTATTATTAAATAGCATCTTAGCAACACCATTCATTGTCGGGTTAAAGTGCATCAATAACATTTTCTCCTTCACAATTTTACTAAGCAACTTATTGCAAAAAGAATCGTTAGATCTAATTTCTGCTAAAAACTTGATCGCTGATTTGCTTGATAAATTGCAAAATAAGAGAAACAGTGCTCAGGCTGAATTTTCAAAAATTTGGTAAGACGTAACTGATTTGGCCTGATACAAGTATCCTTAGAAAGACCACGGATTTCTAAACTCCAAACGAAACGCGAAAACCATGATGTAGAGACAGTTGAAGACTATTTTCGAGTAAGTTCGTTTATTCCATTATTGGATGAAATAATTTTAGATTTAAAATATCGTTTCAATAAGGAAACCATAAACATATTTAATTTCAAGTATATTATTGCCACAAAATCTACTGGAAGCTGACGATGAAACTATTAATAAGTGCCTTTCTTCTTTGTGGCAAATATACGAGTCAGTTTTGTCTTAAAAAAATTTCATTTTCATCTGAAGCTATTTTAAAATCTGAAGTAATGATGTGGAAATCAAAGTTAATGCGCGAATTTAAATTGACAAACACTACAAATTCTGTCATGCAAAGCTTTAAATTTTGTGATGAAGACGTATTTCCACATTGTAAAATTCTATTACAAATATTGCTTACGTTGCCTTTTAGTACAGCACCAGCGAAACGATCGTTTTCTGCTTTAAAACGCCTTAAAACTTGGCTTAGAAGCAAAATGAGTCAGGATCGATTGTTAGGTCTAGCTTTACTCCATGTTCATTTTGATTTGGAGATTAATATAGAAAATATTATTAATAGATTCGCCAAAAGTAAAAGTCATAGACTAGAATTTGTTATATAGATAACGAATGCTATAGTTCCTCCACTTTAACTTTTCCCATGCGTCACGATTCATTTTAAAACAAGATAAATCAAACAATAAAGTGAAACGTACGTAGATGTGCAAATCATTGATAGCTAATGTCAGAATTCCAGTGGTAATAATTAAGAAATGTCTATTACCCCGTGGACCTATTTTATAAAGTTATTTTATTGAAGTGTTTAATCTTTTTTCACTATTGAGGAGATTGATGTGTAATAATTGTATTTATTAAATGTGGTTATATTAATATGTATAGATTACGTACAGATGTATAGATAATAAGTAGTAGTAATTAGGAAATGGCTATTATCCCGTGAACGTATTTTATAAAATTATTTTGTTGAAGAGTTTAGGTAAAGTGTTTAATCTTTTTTCGCTATTGAGGAGATCGATGGACTCAACATTAAATATAAAGATAAGACCTATAAAGCTAAATATGGAACGGTAATAAATAAATTCAAAAACAATCACAATGAAAAAGTTAATATTGTTACGAAGATTTAATATTACCTAAGTTTGAGAAATACAAAACTATCGAGTAAATTACATAAATAAATTATTAATATTTTTTATATATCGTAGCTTTTAGTCTAAGAGCTAGTGAACCCTTCGACTAACGGTCGTCCTGTAAGGCTAGAAATTTTTCTAGTGATAATTCATAGTACACCAAGGCTAAAAACCATGACCTGGCAGGCCTCAGCGGTGCACGTGTATCTACCAGGTGAATCGAAAAGTGCAAATTTAGGGGGTAAAATAAACTTTCTCCTGTAAGGTTTAAATTTAAGTATGTGTTTGAGTAAGTCATTTAAAAGAAATGTGTACAATGACAGGCGATTCTGAAGAGCATAAGACCTTGCCAGGCGAGGGAAAAGATTAGGGGTTTTTCCTAAATTTATTTTTTTTTGCATCGAACAAATTTTGAAGTTATACTTCTTTACCGGCGATAGAGGGTAAATTTTTATATGGGAAAACCTAGCGACCGGGCCCATGCGCATTATAACTTTGTTCTGATTGGATGTTCAAATGACATGTCAAAAATTATTCAATATGGTGGCTGTGGCACAGCTGTAGTTAGATTATTTATGGTTGTTGCGTTTTAAAATTTGTGTGAAAAGAAACAACAAACAAAAGTTAGTTAATAGTTATACTGCCTTTTTAAATAGTTTTCATATACCTATATTTTTGGACTTTTGGACTATTTTGGACAAGGAAAACTCATTCTAATTTGGTAAGTACCTAGTTTTTATTATAATCATATTGTAATTATACATTTGGATTAGGTTGAAATACACACATTTATTTTCTCAAGAATGCGGATTTTAGAGAGAAATCCCAAATTAGGTTCGATTTTTATTTTTAAATTATGATTTTTTGGCGTAGATTTATTTATCTAGTAGGTATGTAATGCTTTGATTTACATACTTAATTTGATTACCAACAAAAGTTCTACCAATCTTCATCTAATATATTGTTTTCTTACTGTTTTGTTATATTTTTATATTTTCTTCCACAAAATTTAAACTACATAATTTTCAAAACCAGTAAAACGTTCAGTTACCGTATTTTTCCACATGATAAATAATGTGCGATTGGACGAGTGAGTCTACGCTTCGATTACGAGTCAAAGCGGCACGAAATTCAAGGGTTCAATTCCCGATGCATGTTTTATTTTTTTATGCATATTATGATTGTAAGTATATTTGTTATATAATTTTTTTTTCAGCAAATGCGTATTTAAAATTTTTGCCAACAATTATTATCGTCCAGAAATCATTTTTTCTTTGTGGCATTTTTCAATGTGTTTGTGTGCGTTTTATTCTTTTATTTTTTTAAATTTTTGGTATAGTCTTAAAAATCACATAATATGTAGTAGAAGTATAACTTCTTACGTGCGTACAAAGTACACACACATTCTTTTTTTTTAAGTTTTTTGAATCATTCCAAACAGAAAAGGTCTTTAGTGAATTTTCTGTTAAGTTAATAGTTTTTGTTATATAAGCGATTGAAAATTGCGAAATCGACCATTTTTAACCCTAAATCGGACATTTATCTAAAAATTTCAAAGTTGCCAAGGTAGGTAGATATTCTTTAAACATTGATTGATGAAATCCCAAAGAGTTTTTTGCAATACAATATCGGAAACCCCTTTGTTTTTTAATTGCTAATCAAGCGGACGCGACACTAGTATTGGCTCCGTGCGTCTCCCCTCTACTTACAGTCACGTGACACGCTGTCAGATTTTGTAAGGACGTTTTAACATTGAGTCTTATGGGATTATTTTGTTAAACTTGAATATTTTATTTTGTAGTGATAATAACCGAAAAAAATTGTTAGAATTCATTAGTTATTAATTTATACTGTAATTTATAGTGCAACAAAAATATTTTC
Source organism: Diabrotica virgifera virgifera (assembly GCF_917563875.1). Classification (NCBI taxonomy): domain Eukaryota; kingdom Metazoa; phylum Arthropoda; class Insecta; order Coleoptera; family Chrysomelidae; genus Diabrotica; species Diabrotica virgifera. The sequence goes on along the minus strand of NC_065443.1, from coordinate 180,767,260 downwards.
TTTTGCGTTAATAAAGATTTATTGACATAAACTGCGATAGTGAGGTTATGTATACAAAATCGAACTGATAATCAATATTGGAAAGTGAAGAATTTATATCAGATTAAGTGCGTTTTTATTTTCTGTTTATATTAATACATAATATCACTAGCGTGACACGGCATTTTTTTAAAATGTCTCATTTAAACATACACAAAGCGTCCTTATAAAATTTCAAAAATCCGCCACCATGAGCAGGTCGGTCGATTTTGCTTTGACACTTTGTTAACGCTCGGGGCGAATAAGTGAGGACGTTTGAGTTGGCATAAATTCATTATCTCGAGAATGGGCAAATTTCAAGAGCAATCCTCAGACAGGTCGATTTTTATTTTTAAATTAGGACTTTTTGGCATATATATAATACTAGTGACGTCATCCATCTGAGCGTGATGACGTAATCGATGATTTTTTTAAATGAGAGTAGGGGTTGTGTGATAGCTCATTTGAAAGGTTATTTAATTCTCTATTCACTAATATAAACATTAACATAATTATTTATACAGGGTGTACAACAATTTTTTTTTATTAAATTAACTTTGATTAAATTTGACAAATTGAAGAAAAATTTTTTTTGTACACCCTGTATAAATAATTATGTTATTGTTTATATTACTGAATAGAGAATTAAATAACCTTTCAGATGAGCTATACAGAACCCCTACTCTTATTTAAGAAAAGTATCTATTACGTCATCACGCCCAGATGGATGACGTCACTAGTATTATATATATACCAAAAAGTCCTAATTCAAAAATAAAAATCGACATGTCTGAGAATTTCTCTTGAAATTTGCCCATTCTCGAGATAATGAATTTATGCAAACTCAAACGTCCTCACTTATACTACAGTGTAGCGCCCGCTTAATTAGCAATTAAAAAAACAAAGGGGTTTTCGATATTTTATTGCAAAAAACTCTTCGGGATTTCATCAATCAATGTTTAAGGAATATCTACGTACCTTGCCAATATTGAAATTTTTAGATAAATGTCCGATTTAGGGTTAAAAATGGCCGATTTCGCAATTTTCAAAATTTTCAATCGCTTATATAACAAAAACTATTAACTTAAGAGAAAAATCACTAAAGACCTTTTCTGTTTGGAATGATTCAAAAAACCTAAAAAAAATTTGTTCGATGCAAAAAGAATAATTTTAGGAAAAACCCCTAATCTTTCCCCTCGCCTGGCAAGGTCTTATGCTCTTCAGAATCGCCTGTCATTGTACACATTTCTTCTAAATGACTTACTCAAACACATACTTAAATTTAAACCTTACAGGAGAAAGTTTATTTTACCCCCTAAATTTGAACTTTTCGATTCACCTGGTAGATACACGTGCACCGCTGAGGCCTGCCAGGTCATGGTTTTTAGCCTTGGTGTGCTATGAATTATCACTAGACAAATTTCTAGCCTTACAGGACGACCGTTAGTCGGAGGGTTCACTAGCTCTTAGACTATTTGAGGAAACAGTTATACAAGTGCAAATTTTTCACAAACTGAGTTATCAACACTAAAATATTACTAATACTCGTCTTTGTTTGGGGACCAAAAGTCAGTATTGCAACTCTTCCTTTATTTATCTGAAATATTATATTTATTTTTTATAAACATAAAACCAACTAAACTTTATTGATAAATAAAACTTTATTATTTATAAAACCAAACAAACAATAAATGCAAATAAACTAATAAACTGTCACTATCACTGAAAATTATAAACGTCAAAATTCATAAGCTATCAAAGACAATCTTTATTGTTTATCCTTGTTTAACTTATTATGATTTCTATGGAAAAGCGGCTTAATTTTGCGATACTATTGTTTATTTTTTAACCAGGAGGAGTAAACTAAAAAGACAGATTCACACCCAAGAAAGTCACTAGATCATGTCGGCCCTCAACGGTAATCCATAAATATTATATTAATACGTCGCTGAAGAGTTCTAAAAACAACTGCTTTTATATCAAATCAAACTAAAAATCTAATAATTAAAGAAATAACGCAGAAAACGCAAAAAATCGCCGATATAACTGAATCGACATCCTTCTTGACGTCACAAAATTGGGAGGAGCTTATATTTGGCTCCAAACAATTTTGTTTATAATGTTAAACACTCATAAGGAATTTTTAATTTATTGTTTACGTGGTTTGTGTGACAAAATAAGACTTTTCATTTAGGTATTTAGTTAAAGAAACGTGCCACTTAAGAGATTTTTATTCGTTTTTGCCCAGGTGAGTTAATTTAATGCGATGATTAGAACGTAAACAGTTTTAAGGTTATGTTTATTTTCAATCACTAAGGAATAAAAACCACCTGAGCAAAAACGAATAAAAATCTCTTAATTAACACGTTTCTTTAACGAAATACCTAAATGAAGTCTAATTTTGCCACACAAAGCACATAAATGAAAAATTCCTTATGGCCATTTAACGAGCGTCATAAAGTTAGCGAAACGGTTTTTTTCAAAGTCGTTATTTTGACTTCTACCATAGCTCAAAAAATTGCACCTCGTTTGAGGATAATTGCACCATTCAAAATTTCATTTGCGGGGTTTCCGTTTTCGAGATATAAGCAAATCAAAAGTGGAGATTTCGGCGCAGCGCTAAAAATAAATGTCGATTTTCAGGGTATAAAATGCCGTAAAGTCACTAAATAACCATATCACCTAATTGCACCTCGTTTGCGGATTATGAATAAACTGGTTTTAATTGAAAATTGTGAAAATTGAAAATGTTATAAAGGAAAAACGATTTTAATGTTGGTTGCCTATACTGTAGGGGCAAAGGAATGCCAGAATACTTTTCATTTTGGTAAACCTAAACTGTAAGGCTACAAGTAGTATGTACCATAGTCAAAATAACTCCTCCTGACTTAAAGGTAATCCCTCCTTCAAAATTTCATTTGCGGATATTCCATTTTTAAGTTATATCAAAATGAAATTTCTCGGGACAGCGCCAAAGTATATATTTACATTATCGGGATATTTAGTAAAAGCTGTAAAAATAACAATAACTATATCACTTAATTTCTTCTGGTTTGAGGATTACGAATAGACCTGGTTTAAACTAAAAATCATAAAGCTTAAAAATTTTCCGAATAAAAAAGATTTCCATTTTGGTGGGCCTAAACTGTATTAGCAAAAGTATTATCCACCATATCTAAAATAATTCCTCCTGATTTGAGGATAATCCGTCCATTCGAAATTTCATTTGCGGATTTTCCGTTTTCGAGATATAACCAAATGAAAAGTTGAGATTTCGAATAAATTTTTTATTTCTGGGTATAAAAAGCCGTAAAATTGCTAAATAACCATATCACCTAATTGCTCCTAGTTTGCGGATTATAAATAAACTGACTTTAATTGAAAATAATGAAAATATAAAATTTTATAAAGAAAAACGATACTAATGTCGGTTGTGGTTGCCTACACTGTAGGAGCAAGAGCAAAGGAATGACCTCCATAGTAGTGATGTTGATTATAGTTACTTTCGAGGATTCGTTACAAATCGTTCCTTTTGTATAAAGTAATTATTTACATTACTCGTTACTTTGAATTACTATGATTACTTTTGTATTTAAGTACCGGTAATCATATCGAGAATCGTATTTCTCAGTAGGTAGGTATTTTGTATAGGTATTCCGATATAACAACGACCTTCACCGATCTGTTTAAGGGATAAATCGTTACTTTTGTATAAAGTAATCATTTACAGTATTCGTTACTTTGATTACTATGATTACTTTTGTATTCGAGTACCGATAATCATATAGTAGGTATTTTGTATAGGTATTCTGTCACACCCTTAAAACGCTTCATACCGATAACGATATTCCATAACACTGTAAAATACCGGTCCCGTCCGTTACTCGCTGGGATACGATTGGTATTTTTTTATAGAAAGTAATCAAGTGTACTGGTTGTAGATACAATAGTCGTTACCCGCTGTGATACGATTGGTACAAAGTAACGAAGTAATCAAAGTAACGATCTGCATAGTAATCGTTACTTACGGTATTCGTAAGTAACGAGTACTTTGTAACGAATAGTTACTTTTTCAACATCACGACTATATACACCATGACCAGAATAATTTTCACTTTTAACTTAACACATTTAATTTCTCCTGGTTTGAGGATTATGAATAAACCTGGTTTTAACTTAACTAAAAATCCGCTGTGTCTAGGTATACGCTAACGTGTACGCAAATAAAAAAGTTAGGCAGATGCTTAAACGTATTTAGCGTACACTCTGACTAATTTTTTGGTAACTTTTTGGTACACGCTAATTTGAGCCGCGTGTATGCTGTGGTAAACATATGTATAAGCATCGCGAGTGTCAGAATGTGGTAACAATTTATCTAATCGCGTTTTGTTTACACTTTAATATTAATTAGTTAAGAGCTTTCTTATTTTTTATTTGTTTAGTGTCTTTTTAATTAACTGTTGAGTGTGGACAATTATTTATACTAAATTTACATTCAAGCTGCAGTAGGTACATATAAAGGTTTATTGTTATATAGGGTATTTACAAAGTTATAACCAAATTTCTATGAAAATCGCAACAAGTTCAACTCACTGTATAGTATAAATAAAAAAAATACACCACAGCATTGGTTTATAAACTGGTATAATTAACTTTGTAAATACCCTGTATAACATAATAAACCTTTATATTTTTGTAATGGGGAAGTTAAGAAGAAAAAGAACTATACAAAATTTACAATAAACATGCAGTAGAAATAAACAAACCAAGACACGTTAAATGCTACTAGGAGCGCTCCCGAATCATAATTTACAATGTATATACATTGTTAATCCCAAATAATGATTTCCAAAGTTTACATATTGTAAATTTTGATTCGAGAGTGCTCCTAGTAGCATTTAACGCGTCCTTGTTTGTTTATTTCTACTGCACCTTGAATGTAAATTTAGTATAAATTATTGTCCACACTCCACAGTTAATTAAAAAAACACTAAACAAATAAAAAATAAGAAAACTCTTTACCAATTAATATTAAAGTGTAAACAAAACGCGATTAGATAAATTGTAACCACATTCTGACACTCGCAATGCTTACAGATGTTTACCACAGCATACACGCGGCTCAAATTAGCGTGTACCAAAAAGTTACCAAAAAATTAGTCAGAGTGCACGCTAAATAGTGATATCACTGATTTGATGACGTTTAAGCATGTACCTAACTTTTTTATTTGAGTACACGTTAGCGTGTACCTAGACACAGCGGATTTTTAGTTAAGTTAAAACCAGGTTTATTCATAATCCTCAAACCAGGAGAAATTAAATGTGTTAAGTTAAAAGTGAAAATTATTCTGGCCATGGTGTGTATAGTCGTGATGTTAAAAAAGTAACTATTCGTTACAAAGTACTCGTTACTTACGAATACCGAAAGTAACGATTACTATGCAGAGAGGCAAATCGTTACTTTGATTACTCTGATTACTTCGTTACTTTGTACCAATCGTATCACAGCGGGTAACGACTATTGTATCTACAACCAGTACACTTGATTACTTTCTATAAAAAAAATACCAATCGTATCCCAGCGAGTAACGGACGGGACCGGTATTTTACGAGTGTTATGGAATATCGTTATCGGTATGAAGCGTTTTAAAGGTGTGACAGAATACCTATACAAAATACCTACCTCGATTATCGGTACTCGAACACAAAAGTAACAAAAGTAATCATAGTAATCAAAGTAACGAATAATGTAAATGATTACTTTATACAAAAGTAACGATTTATCTCTTAAACAGATCGGTGAAGGACGTTGTTATATCGGAATACATATACAAAATACCTACCTACTGAGAAATACGATTCTCGATATGATTACCGGTACTCAAATACAAAAGTAATCATAGTAATCCAAAGTAACGAGTAATGTAAATGATTACTTTATACAAAAGGAACGACTTGTAACGAATCCTCGAAAGTAACTATAATCAACATCACTAATGGTGGTCATTCCTTAGACGCGGATATCATGATTTGAGTTTCCACTAGACTTGTGTTATGGACGGATTTTACGGGCTGTGATTGGTCGTATTCAAATCAAGGACATTTAGGAATCTCTCTCGTTTGTTGCAGTTTTAAGGTTATAATACTTTTATACATATTTACATTTTAAATTTGTAAAGTTATAGTTCTTCTACAATAAATATTATAATACAAATGAATATATTAATTTATAAATGTAAAGTTAATATTTTTCAGAGTATTTACGTACTTTGTATGCTGTTTTTTATTAAGTACTTATAGTTTTCTCCGATCTACATTCAGCAAAAATTATATAACTAGGGGGTAGTAATGTTATAAGAAAATTAAATAGTATAATTTATACTTATAAAATAGATAATATTATATTTATTTGTGTCTTAAAAATGTATGATTAACTTTCAGACTTATTTGATCTGATGTACTAAATTGGCTCCGAGACTGTAACAAAGTATTAACATATAAAAGTTTAAGGGTTGTAAGAACTTCAGAAGGAAATTTTAATACGAGAGTGGCCATTCCCCTGCCTAAACTGCAATACATATTTAATTTAATTAAATGAATTGCCATAAAATAGTCATACTAACTTTTATGATGGAGTTAATGGTAGGTATAGAGAAAAAAAAACAAATAGAACGTTTTTTAAATTGTTTATTAGTGAGCTTTTCTTTAGATCATACATAAGGTCGATCATAGACTATGCCACCATCTTATATGCATCTGCTAGCACCAATTTATTAAAGAAAATAAATGTAACGATCAATTGCTGAATTCAATTGATTGTTTGTCTAGGTGCCATGAGATCCACTCCTGTTGAAGGGTTATTTGAAGAAGCCATTGAATTACCACCACAGTTTAGAAGAACCTATCTGAGTGACAAATTCTTAATAAAAATTCTTCTTTCTCGAAACTCCTTATGCCCCTCAGAGGTGTCAGAGGTCTTTTCATCCTCTATCCATCTCTTCCATTTCTTGCGGTCCTTTGCTAACTCTTTCATTTGTATATGTGTTTTTCCTTCCCAATTTCTATAATCTGATCGGGCATTCTAGTTTTAGTTCTCGTGTGAGTCGGACGTGTCAATAGCCGGTGCTGACGAGTAATCTAAACGCTTTACTAATACGAATAATAAGTATCGATAATTATTCAAATAATATATAGACTAATAACTCGCGTTTTTGTTTCTATTTTTTAATTAAATGTGTGCGGACACGGGCGGTAAACCGCCCCCTGAACCTGCATGATGGACCTCCCAATACCACCCTTAGTAGTCCAGATGTTGAAATGGAATCCCCTAGCAATTTTAAAGGTTTTAGTAAGGCTGAACTCAACCAAACTGTAAGTACTTCCGATCCTATTAAATCTAACGATGACAAACAAAAAGAAATTTTTAAGTATACCATAAATGACCGTGGACCGTTCCATATATATGTTGAAAATAAAGATAGCGATCTTAAAGGTAAACTTAATGCATTAAAAATTGGTGACATTATTCTTACAAAATTCCCAGAATTAGATAATAAAATAATTAGTATCGATACAATTGGCAGAAATAAATTAAGAATTAAATTTACGGATTCTAAAAACGCTAATTACCTTATCGACAAGAAAGACGATCCGGTTTTTGTAAAAAACAATTTGGATGTTTATATACCTAAATTTATTATTATTAGACAAGGTGTTATACGGGATGTCTCAACAGAATTCTTCGATGAATATCTTAAAAATAAAATTAAAAAATTCGAAATAAATTCTAATTTTGAGGTAGTAAACGTTTCTAGAATAAATAGAAAAACGGTTACCGATGATAAAATAAATTATGTTCCTACTAAATCGTGTGTAGTAAGCTTTAAAACACAAGTACTTCCAAAATACATAAATAAGGTGTTGAAAGAAATTGAACCATATCAACAAAAAGTCCTGCTTTGTTTCAACTGTTTGCGATTTGGCCACCAGGGGAAGCATTGTAGGAGTAACCCCCGTTGTAACAATTGCCAGAAAGACCATAATACAAAAGAGTGTCAGGAAACAACATTAACCCCAAAATGTTTTAGTTGTATGGGAGACCACTTCACAACAAATCTTAAGTCATGTCCCCGCAAATCTTATGCAGACGTAACATCAAATAACATTATTAAAGATTCTCATCAACAAAATTTGCATTCTTCTAATTACCCTCTTGTTAACCAAAGTTTAAATAGCTCTTCTGTTACTCGTCAATTTTCGGTACATACTCGTACATTTTCGGCCAATAGTAATCATAATAAATATACAGTCGTCAAATCTTCTAAAGGCAGCAAAAGGCAGAGACCAAATAGTCCTTTCTTGACACAGTCAGATCCAGAATACACATTTGACTTTAGACAATCAGGAACTAATATTCCAATTATAAATAGTCCTTCCTATAAAAATAATTTAAATTCAAATTCTCACACGCTACAGAGTCAAACTCTGATATTTTAGATATAATTTTTACTATTGTTACCGAACTTTTTAAAAATTTTAGGGAAACTAATAATCCCAATGTTACTAAACAAGACTTACAGCAAATATTAATTAGTAAACAATTATTAAACGTGCACAATATACCAACTACTTCGTCGTCTTCTCAGCTATAAACAAACTCAACATTTTACAGTGGAACTGCAGATCTGCAGTTGGCAATAAAGAAAACTTAGAATATCTCTTAAATACAACAGAAACTACCATAGCAGCTTTGTCAGAGACCTGGTTCAAACAGGAAAGGTTTTATAACTTCCAAGGTTATAATATTGTTCGGTCAGATCGTATGGATGGTTACGGTGGGGTAGCCATACTAGTAAAATCCAATAGATTATTTTCAGAAGTCGTAGTACAGAAACCAGCAAGAATGATGTGTACATGCATCGAAGTGAAACTTCTACCTAATAACAAAGCAGTGTACATATTGTCAATATACATTAAACCAAAGACTCGGATAGAAGTAAGAGAATGGATACAATTTTTCGAAAACTTACCACGACCTTTTATAATTGCTGGAGATTTCAACGCTCATCATCTTTCTTGGGGTTGTGAGTTTAATGATGTCTATGGTGTTTCTTTGCTCAATGCTATTAATCACTGCAATCTTGTGTATCTCAATGATGGTGCACCCACACTTGTTACGTCAGGTAGAAAAAGTGCCATTGATCTGTCTATTTGTACGCAAGACATAATACATTTAATATCTTGGTCAGTCATACAGGATCCTCATGGATCCAATCACCTTCCTATATATATGAAGTTTAATAACTCTGACTCAGGCTTACAAACCTATGGTCCAGTTCACAACATATGGGTTCTTAAAAGAGCCAACTGGAATCTGTACATGACAACACTAGAGGAAATGAGCACCGCATGTAACTACAACAATTTCATAGACACGATAAACTCAGCTGCAAACATTTGTATCCCGAGAAGAACAATAATAAGAAATAAGTACTGGAAGCACAAACCAAAACAACGGTGGAATGAGACCTGCAACAACATTGCTCATAGGAGAAAAGAAGCTTTCAGATTATGGAAAGAAAACCCAAACATACAAAATTTACTTGAATTCAAACGAGTTGATGCCATCGCAAAAAAAAACATTCAAAGAAACAAAAAGAATTCAGTGGAGGAAATATGTTGAGAGCCTAAATCAGACAACTCCCATCACTGAAGTATGGAAAAAGGTAAATAGTTTTAAGAATCGTAAGCAGCAGAATAAGTTACCTATTGATCTGGAAGCGAATTGGATAGAAGAATTCCATGCCACAATCTCACCAGACTGGGCAAAAGAATGCATAGAATACAATCAGTTATCTTTAAAAACTGTTCCCAGAAACAACTTGTACTTACTTGAACGTTTTGAGATGTGGGAATTAGAAAGATCGTTGAAACTATCTAATAATACTTCACCAGGCGAGGACAATATAACTTACTCCATGCTGTTTCACCTCCCATTTAAACATAAAAAGTCTCTGTTAGAAATCTATAATAGTATCTGGACTGGTGCAAGTCCTATTCCGGATAGCTGGAAGAACTATATAATATTACCTATTAAAAAGAAAGACAAACCGCTAGACCTCTCAAGTTCGTACAGACCTATATCCCTGGCATCTTGTATTCTTAAAACTCTGGAAAGAATAATAAAGAATCGATTAGAACAATGGCTAGAATTTGAACACATCCTACCAAACTCACAATATGGTTTCCGGAAATGTAGGTCCACTCTCGAAGCTATTACTGTTCTCGTTACAGATATACTGACAGGATATACAATAAAAAAACATACAGCTGCAGTTTTTATTGACCTTTCCTCGGCTTTTGATAACATAAATTTAAACATTTTGTACCATAAGCTGACATCAATAGGAATACCTCATGAAATATGTTCATTTTTAATTTCACTATACTCCGATAGACGACTTTCACTAAAATTAAACCAAAATCTTCAAGGATCCCGAACATCGAATTTAGGACTCCCTCAAGGCAGCATACTCAGCCCGCTACTTTTTATACTATATACAATGGACTTCGAAGTAAATTTGAATAACGTGAATATGATACAGTTTGCTGATGATATAGTTATCTACACCAACGGTACTACTATTTCAAATTGTCAGAACATTTTAAACACAAACCTATGGTCAGTTAAGCACTGGTTAGATTCAAACAACTTAATTCTTTCTGAAAAAAAATCTGAAGTGTGTATTTTTACTAAAAAAAGGGACATAACTCAAGTACAGTTACAACTGGGACCATATCTTCTTCCAATCAAAAATTGTGTTAAATACCTTGGACTCTATTTAGACAGAAAATTACTGTGGAAAGATACCATCCACCATGCAATAAAAAAAACCGAGAACGCTATGAATATTTTGAGAGCATTCTGCCATACCAAATGGGGAGCAGATCCAAATACCGCTTTACTGTTCTATAAAACAATGGTTAGAAGTATATTAGACTATGGCAGTCACCTATATGGAACAGCAGCACATACTCACCGAAACAAAATAGAGACCCAGAAAAACACAAGTTTGAGAATATGTCTTGGTTATCTTAAATCTACCCCAATAAATATTATAGAAGTCGAATCTGTAGAACCTCCACTATCTTTCAGAAGGCAGCTAATTAGTCATAAATTTATGGCTAAAGCCATATCCAAAGAAGCCAGCTATCTTCGTAACATTCACGACCTCACTGTCCTAGTACTCACCCATCCATATTGGCACTCAAAAGCTACTCCACTCCTAATAAACAACTATACCACACTGGCACAAATCTCTAACTCCCTGTCTATCAACAAAACTATACCTATCTACACCGAACCTCCCCATGTTTTCTTTTCAAAACATATAAAAACATACTACCTGGACCCAAAAGAAAACTTTCTAGAAACCATTAATGGAAGATGGCCTGAACACCAATACATATATACTGACGGATCCAAGTTGAATGGAAAAGTAGGCTGTGCCTTTTATGACGCAAACTCTTCCCAATATTACAAGTTCAAGCTACCAGATGAGTGTTCCATATATATACCGCCGAAACAATTGCCATAGCAAATGCATTTAGATACGTCCAGTCGAGAAACACACAGAATCATGTTATATTCACTGACAGTAAAAGTGCAGTTGACCGAATAACAAACTTGAAATCATCGAAAAACCTTACTAACATAGAGGCAGAAATATTAAAACTGAACTTTGAAGCAACAAAACAAAGGAAAACAATAACTGTAGTGTGGATTAAAGGGCACTCAGGAATAAAAGGTAATGATGCAGTGGATACACTAGCCAAATCAGCCACTGACACAGGCTACCATCTAACCACCAATATTGTTCCATATACAGATCTTACCTCCAAGTTTACTTCACATTTAAAACAATTGTGGCAGCAAGAATATAATTCATCAGTCACAGGGCTTAACTATGTCGGCCACCAAAATAACATACCATTGAAAAGCTGGTTTCATGAATTAACCAAACGAAACTTCATTGTTACAATAAACAGAATAAGATCTAATCATGCTATGACTCCTTTGTACAAATATAAAATAGGACTGGATGAAAACCCATATTGTCCTTGCGGAGAAGTTGGTGATATGAACCATGTAATCCTAGAATGTTCAAGAAATAAGAGCATAGAATCATTTTTCGAAGAAATGGTAAATCTCAAATTCTGTTTGCCAACCAGTCTAAATTGTATAATTTTTAGTAATAATATTAACTTATATCAATGTTTGTATAATCATTTAATTCGTTGCAAAATGAAATTGTAAAAAACTAACACCATTGTAAGCAATTCTGCGATACAAAATATTATTGTAAGTGTGTTCACGAAAAAATTAACATAAAAAAAATAATTCAAAAAAAAAGTTAAAAAAAAAGTAAAATAATGATAAACAAATAAAAAAAAAACAAAAAAATGAAAAAAAGGAAATAAAACTAAACAAAATACTACATAAATAAAGCATTAAAAAATATATATATATATATAATTAAAAAAAATAAAAAAAAATATACATATAAAAAAATGCACTAAACAGAAACACACATTTTACTAACACAATAACATTTATCCTAGGGTGTGAGAATTTGAAAAATCAATTTATTTATATTGGATCAAAAAAAATGCTCCCTATATATTTCATAAATAAAAAATAAGTCTGGCTAATTGGTTCATGCCAAAGCCAATTATAAAAAAAAAATAATCTGATCGATCCACCTTTTTCTTGGCCTCCCTTTCCTTCTTTTACCATACCTTTTTGATTCCATCACCTGCTTTGGTAGTCTTCCCTGGTTCATTCGGTTAATGTGTCCATACCAATTTAATTTCTTTTTTGGATCTTCGTTATTACCGATTGCTGTTTTAGCCTTTGTCTAATATCCTCATTTCTTATTCTGTCCAATTTTGTTTTTCCTGCTATTTTTCTCAACTGCTTCATCTCCGCTGCGCTTATTGTACTGTCTATTTTTGCATTGTTTACCCATGTTTCACTTGCATAATTTTAAAGTTGATACGTATATTGCATTGTATACCTTTAGTTTTATTTCTTTCTCTATTTCTTCCTTTCCAAATATTGTTTTATTTATAGTTCATAGTAGATCTTATTTGCTTTTTTCGCCCTGTATGAGATTTCTTTGTCTACCTTTCCATCCTCTGATATTATTATTCCCAGGTATTCAAACGTCGAGATTGTTTCCATTATTTCATTTTTGCGACTAAATAACGTTTGGCTTATTTCTTCCCTTTTCTTTTGGGTTACTATCATGGTCTTCGTTTTCTTTACATTTACCTCCATTTTCAAATTTTCTATTTCTTCCACCCATATATTCATTAATTTTTGCATTTTTTCTTTATCGTCTGCTATTATTTCTAGGTCATCTGCATATAGTAATCCTTCCATTTTCACTGGTACTAAATTCCTATACCCTATTGTTGACTGTTTGCCTTGACCTTCTTTTAGCACTCTTCATTACTCGATCCATTACTAATATGAATGAAACTGTCCCCTTGTTTTATTCCTCTTCTTAGGTTTATTATTGGCGATCAGTTTCCGTTTATTTGTACTTTAGCCAGTACATTTCTATATACTTTTATATGTACTTTTTGCCAGGCTTATTATCTTTTGTGGGCTTTCCAGGTCTTCCATTACTGACCATATTATTTCTCTATTTATACAATCAAAAGCAGCTTTAATATCTATAATCGTAATATATAAGTGTTGTCTTTACAACACAAAAATTCCTACCCAACAATAGATATTAACTGCTCAAATCAACTTAATCTTTCACTAAAAAAAAAATAATTGTTGGAAATATTGGGAGTGTATACTAAACTCATAAAATTTTGTGGAATTTATTTCTATAAAATATTTTTATTTTGTACAATAAATACTTCTCTCATCTGTTATCAATACATTATAAAGGTGTAAATAAATAATTATTGATTGGTGTATGGTGTATGTTATGTTATTTATGCCTGTTTACTGTTAATAATAATATTGGCTATGAGTAGTTATGTTTGGTTGTGTAGTCTTTTCCAGTTACGTCTAGCAACCTAACTTCTCAAAAAAAATTACCAACGTCACTAGACAGTAGTTGTGTCTCAGATTAGCAAATAGACTTTACCTTTTCATACTTGATTGTTTCACTGTAATTCTTAAGAATGCCTGACAGTTAACATGTTTAGATGACGGATTTTTTGTCTTTGATGAAGGCAAATTAGCCTGAGTATTGCGATGGCATCGATAGTCTTTCTGTAATAAAAAAAATCTATTTAATATCTTACAATATATGAATATATGTTTTGAACTTTAAATCAAAATGAACACAAAATTTGTTGCTTAGCAAAATACTTAAAAATTCTCTCCAATGTTAATTATTCATCCCTACAAAATATAAAACCCATAAAGTTAGAAAGTGAATATATTAACATCAATATTTACCTTGAAAACAAGCTTCATAGAATCATTTGGATAAGTTCTTAGAACTCTAAAATTTACTTTATTAACATTTTCATATTCTTTTTGACAATTTTGAGCATCTTCTTGTGTTGTTATATTAGCTCAAATCACTGCATTAAGGCCGATGCCACATTATGCGTTTTGAACGGATGCGGTGAAAACGCATCCGTTTCCAACGCAACCGGACCGACCTATCACACTATGCGTTTAGTCTGGTGCAGTTTGTAAGCGCGTACCGATGACTCAAAACGCATCCGTTTCCAACGCAAACGGATCGATCTGTCACACTATGCGTTTTCACCGGATGCGGCGGAAACGCATCCGGTCAAAACGCATAATGTGGCATCGGCCTAAATGCGCCATCCTTTCCATTTATTTCGGAAAAATGAACCACCTTATACTCAAATGAGTCTGGGAGGAAGTTTTAAAAATTGACAAAATATAGGAAGCAAGCAGAAAGTAATTTGTTTTTTTTTTTAATATTACTATGTATCTGTAAACGTTCCATAACTTTTGCTGGAAATAATATGGCTGTTTAAAAATGAATACAATAAATAAGTATAAACGTATAAAATAGTCTCAAAATCCAAGATTAATAACTAAAATATCAATATTTTTCTTTTGTATAACATAAACACACTGCATAAACAAAAACAAACGAGAAAACAGGGTTACGTATTTCTTTTAAAAAGGGAGTTTTTGTGCACACAAATACGTAAACGTAACGCATCTTTTTGACATATACGCTTGCGCATTAATGGTTGAACTCCCGTATCGCGATACGTATTACCTAAAGTTACGGGCTGGTACGTTAGGTTCATACGCATCCCTATCGAGCCGAAAGTCACCGAATGCACACGAGGATCTTGCCCGATTACCTACCAAATGAACATTTCATCAGCGTACTATCCGTTATAAACATTTTAAGGTTATATTGGTTATTGGTTTAGTCTATTTGAGTAAAATTATTCTGTTTGTAATTGGAAATTGGAACTTCATAATAGATTTAAAATTTTATTGTTTTTAAGTTGTCTATTAATAAAGCAAAACAAACAAATCTTGTATTAATTTAAGAAATACAGTGATCACCACAATTAATAACTAGATAAACAAATGACCTAGTTTCAGTAAAATTTTCAAATAAATATTACCACACTATTTACATTATACCTACTGGAATTCTGATGTAGGTATACAATAATTTACAACTAAAAAGTAGGTATAAACAAAAATAAAAAAAATTTTACCTAAGGAAAAATAATATTTTTATATTTAAATAGAAGCAATTAAAACCATACAATTTCATTATTCATTTATCTTTTTTTTACATTTGTATATTAATTGTATATTGTGTGAACATTGTTTTATTGTTTTGAATGTCAACGGAATTTAAAAGTGACTTTACGATTTGCTTTACGTTACGTTAAGGCAGTTACAAAAACTACCTATTTTAACATTCATCCTCTACGACACGTTAGTTGCTTTACGGAGATGCGTACGTTACGTAGCAACAAAAACTCCCTAATGTCATCAAATATGTCATTGATTTGAATACGACCAATCACAGCCCGTAAAATCCGACCATAACACAAGTCTAGTGGAAACTCAAATCCATGCACGCGGATAAACACAGCATAGCCACCTTTACTTAACAAGCCATGAAGTTTAAACTTGGCAACATCTATTGGTAGACCGATTAATTCTGACAGTTCTCATTTGTTTTTAAATAATTTTCACTGTATTTACAGATAAACTGAAATATTTTACAATATTTCGTGCTCCAAATTATAAAGAACATTAACGCTGTAATACTGCTGTAATAATACTGCTGTAATAATATTGTTGCTAACCAGTTAAATTTTTATGGTTTACAGGGCATTTATAAAATACTGAAATTAAAACCCAACTATAGACTCCGGTTTTCTTAACATTGTGTTTTTTTTATTAATACGCTTATGTTTAACAACTAGATTTGTTCTTTATCAATTCAGGGTGTTTCTAAATAGGTGCGACAAACTTTAAGGGGAAAGAAACAAAATGCAGAATTTTGACGCCGGTATTTTAAATGTAATCATGTTTTTCGAATTCTGAGAAAACTAATAAGTATTTTTGAAAAATTTAAACGCAGAATAAAAGATTACTTTATTGCCGAGGGCCGAAAGTCCCTTAAAATGAATAAAAAGTTTTTTTTAATGACATATTTGAAACTAAAAATCACACTAAATTTTCTTAGTTTTTTACCCCTGTAACTTATTAAAATAAACAGAAGTTTTCAGGGACTTTGGGCCCTCGGTCCTAACGTAATCTTTCACTCTGCGTTTACATTTTTGAAAAATACTTATTAGTTTTCTTAGGATTCGAAAGAAATGAATCCTGTGTTTATATTCTTGTTATTGGTTTTTTTTTGTACAATAAACGTTACTTATACAAGGAATTACTTTTAATATTATTTTGTACAAACTTCTATTTAATAATATTTTCTTGTTCGACTCAAAAAATACTATTAATTTTACTAGAATTTGTACTTTAAAATCGTAGTTTCGAAAGCGGTAGTCCGAAAGTCAGACTACCGACGTCATCAATTGCGACGTTGCCTTTTTCTCTTCATGGCTTGTTAAGTAAAGGTGGCCCATGAGCCGATGGGTAGAGGGGATTTGACAGCTTTCGCCAGCGCTGTTAGTGGCAGTTTTGTGCATTTATCTGATAAATTTAAATGGCGCGCCATGGGTAGAGGAGAGGGGATTTGACGGTTTTCGCCACAGCTGTTAGTGCAACGCTGCCACATTTAGTAGATTTCTACTTTTTTGGTAGATTTTTGATATTTTTTAAAAAATTCTAGTAGGCAATATTTTTTAGTAGATTTTTGATACCTATATTTCAACATTTTCTTATGACTAAAATAAAATTTGCTTTTTAATAGTATTTACCCCATTTCTAAATTAATTTTTAGACATTTTGTTACAATTTCCCAATGTCATTACCGAAAATAAGATTCAGGGGTGGGATTCTGTGTACAATCGCTAACACCGCCGACCGCTTTCTATCAATGTCAATATATTTGAATTTTTAGTTTTAATTCAAATATTTTCTTGTTTTACAAGTATCACTTCAGCATCAACTAGCAAAACTAGAAAATAATTCAATTAAAGCTAAAAATTCAAATATTTTCACGACAATTGACATCGATAGAAAGCGAAGTGTAGATATCTACAGTGCACGGAATCTAGCCCCAGGACGTAGATGATGAATATTAAACAGAAATGAAACTGGATTCTGGTGTAACAAACTTGCAGATTTCAAGTAGCAGTGCAATCAGTACCTATTTCAGGTGTTATTGAGGAGTTCTGGTATTCGGTGGTCGGTGAGCCTGTTAGAAGCTAACGATGGAAAACTAAAATATCTAAGGCCCGGTCTTTTCACCTCCGAATAAAAGTTATTCGGAGGTTTATTTGACAGATTTACATGTAATCTGCCGGATAAACTTCCTAATAAATATTTATTCGGAGGTGAAAAGACCGGGCCTAATTATAATATATTATGTAACTTTGCAAAACAACAAATGTTGTGTTTGCGTGTTTCTAATGTAAAATGCGAAATAATTGTTTGAAGAATGTGATCCAGATATGCAGATGTTAAAATCAGGGGATGACAAAATATTATATACAAATATTAAATATGAAACTGATAAAAATTAATTATAGTTGGTCATTTTGTTCCCCAGTTAAAATATAAAAAAGTTTGGTTTTTGTTTACAGTCATATTAATTTCTAGTTAAACTCCCTCTGTGGCTCAGTGGTAAGAGCGCCTACCTTTGAATCGAAAGGTCCGAATGGTCGTGAGTTTGAATCTCACCAGGGTAGAGAATTTTTCGTTTATTATAAATTAATAAATGAAAATAGTTTATATCCTTGTGGGATCGGTACCCTTGAGGGACCGCAGACGTTCGGATACAATTAGCGTCTCTGCAAAGACAATGACATCGACTTTGCAAAGTAACAAGACACTTACTCAACACACACACTACACATAAAGTCGACTTTACACTACATGATTTATCACGTGATTTATCATATGATTTTGCCCATGACGAGCCGCATGACAATGCTTATGATAAAACACAATGCTTATGGCAAAATCATATGACAAATCACACAGTGTAAACATGTAAATTTAACTCCATGACCAAATCATATGACAAATCACATGATAAATCATGTAATGTAAAGTCGACTTAACACTAGCTACCTAATTGGTAAAATCCACTGTACCATCACCATGCCAATGCCCATTAAGTTGTCGAGGCATTAGCTAAATAAAAAAAATTTCTAGTTAGTCAGCTGTTATTTTTATTATAAAAAGTCATAAATTATATACAAATATATTAACAAATTTTTATAGTATATTTTAGTTTTTGATAAGTAGATTTTAGTAAGCTAAACTTACAGTAGATTTTCTAAATAAAATGTGGCAACGCTGTGTTAGTGGCAGTTGGCAGTTTTGTTTTGTGCATTTGATAAACTTCACAAACTGAAATGGCGGGTAATATGGATTTTTCAAAAAAGAAAACAAGATATTGCAGCTGTTGTATTGATTCATGTAAAAATATTGAATATAACAGTACTGGATGCAGTTATTATATTCGGAAACATTGCGTACATGTCCTGTATCAACTAAATCCTTTCCTTTTTTGGTGTTGCTGATTGAAATTGGATATCATGGGAAATAAGACTGAATCCAGTATAATGTTTAATATCCATTTTGATAGAATTCAAACAAATTACAATTCATACAAATTACAAATTTTAATAAGCAAAGCAGTAAGCACACAAAAATAAACAGAGGTAACCTTTAAAATGTTAAATAATTCATTCTTTTTCTCAATGGTCTCTTGCGTAAGCAGTCATCCAGTCTCACGAACTTATATATTAAATATTAAAATTGTAATGAATAAAATAAAAAAACATAATTAATTTTACTATTAATTCTGTGTATTCGTTTAGTAATCAGGTTACAATAATATTTCGGTTCATAATTTGTGTCTTTCTAGATAAGTATCTATTTTTCTCGTTTTGTATATTTCACATACATAAATTTTATCAGAAAAGTAAAAGTTTCAAACCACGAGATAGCGCTACCGTCGAAACTCACAGCCACTAACTGTCACTTTGTGTCACTAACTGTCAAGTTTGATCAAATAACTGTCAATTATTTGATGGTGAGACGGGGCCTTTACGTGCATATAGAAATCCGTCCACTTAAAAATTTTGTCATTTTTAATGTCTCATATTTCCTAAATCTGTTGGCATATTTAAGTGATTTTTATAATATGTTATAGCCTAATTCTTTAACAATACCTCTGTAATAATATTGTTGGTAAACAGTTAAATTTTTATGGTGTACCGGGCATTTAAAAAATACTGAAATTAAAACCCAACTATAGACTCCGGTTTCCTTAACATTCTGTTTTTTTTATTAATTTGCTTATGTTTAACAACTAGATTTGTTCTTTATCAATTCAGGGTGTTTCTAAATAAGTTCGACAAATTTTAAGGGGAAAGGAACAAAATGAAAAATTTTGACGCCTGTATTTTAAAGGTAATAATTTTTTTCGAATTCTGAGAAAACTAATAAGTATTTTTGAAAAATTGAAACGCAGAATAAAAGATTACTTTATTACCGAGGGCCAAAAGTCCCTTAGAATGAATAAAAAGTTTTTTTTAATGACATATTTGAAACTAAAAATCACACTAAATTTTCTTAGGTTTTCACCCCTGTAACTTATTAAAATAAACATAGAAGTTTTCAGGAACTTTGGGTCCTTGGTCCTAACGTAATCTTTCACTCTGCGTTTAAATTTTTGAAAAATACTTATTAGTTTTCTTAGGATTCGAAAAAAATGAATCCCGTTTATATTCTTGTTATTGGTTTTTTTTTGTATAATAAACGTTACTTACAAGGAATTACTTTTAATATTATTTTGTACAAACTTCCAATTAATAATATTTTCTTGTTCGACTCAAAAAATACTATAAATTTTACCAGAATTTGTACTTTAAAATCGTAGTTTCGAAAGCGGTAGTCCGAAAGTCAGACTACGGACGTCATCAATTGCGACGTTGCCTTTTTCTCTTCATGGCTTGTAAAGGTGGCTATCATAGGGTGCGTTCAGCGGTGAGTGATCAATTTACGCTACTGATACATCGAATGAACTGCTCTTTATATTCCGCTACATTTTTGCTCCAATTTGTTTGGATGCATTCAGCAGACTCAATCGATGACTAATCGCTTAGTGATTTTCTGCTGAATGCCACATAAATTGTCGATTAGTTATCATTCGATGACTTATCGGTCGCCATTTTAAAAATCGGTTTTGAAATATGATTACTTAGCAAATCAAAATAAGATTGACGTATGACGTGTGTCTAACACGTTTTAAGTTATGTATCTTAAAAAAACATGAATTGAAGGCAAGGAAGGCTGAAAGGCATATAAATCACGCTGATAAATATCTGAGCTGCTTTGTTGGATTATTCGTATGTACCTATTAGGTTTACCTATGTCGCAAGAAATTCAAGAATTTGAACCTATTCATGAATTAAATGGGGTTATTTATACCATTTCATAATAATTTTCATTTCTGTTCTTGGGGTGTCTTTCACGTATTTGCAAATCATTTTGAAAAATGTGACAGTTGTCATAACCTATTTCGTATGTACATGAAAGTATACCATTCAGAAGAATCGTTAGCGATTACACATCGCTAAGCAATCGATTAGTCATCGCAGTTTTCTGCTGAATGCAGCCTTTGTCAAATATTTTATTTAGCTGTCAAGAACTTAACCAAACTTTATTTTGTAATTTTGTCTACTCTAAACTCTAAAGAAAAAATAATTAATTATCATTCTGAAAACGTTCTGAATGAACATATTTTATTCAATCAATTGGGATTTTTTAAGATTTTAGTAAATTATACATATTACATAGAGGTGGTTTTACTTCATGTTAGAATTTGTTGGGTATACAGCCAACCCAGGGAAATACCCCTTTTTAGTTTAATTAATTATCAGATATCATCTAGCTACTGTTTTATTTGCTACCAGGTAACATTATATTATACAATAGATACCTTTATAAATCTGGTTCACTCAAAATAGGAACCAAAACTGTGCCAAAAGTACCTGTTTATTGCTTTTACGCATGCGTCATTTTATGCTACACTCAAAATATTACACTCAAAATGTGCTCCAAAAGATGACACCGCTCCGCTACATTTTCAAATCGAATGAATCGAATTTCGATGTTCATTCGATGTAGCGCACAACGCAAAGGTCGTTCAGCGTGAAGGAGCGAGATGTGATCCTACCAGATCACTTTATGCTCATTCGCCGCTGAACGCCACCATAGTAGACTTTTTTCCTGACGTCATCCTGAACATAATGCAAAAAACTGCAAGTCTCTAGGTGCTGTATTTAAAAAATTATTTATTTTGTGCTAAATGCCCTGGTCGATATATTATATTATAGTATAATATTATGAATCAGGTAGAAACGATTATATTTAAATTTGGTAAATTATAACTCCACTCGACCAGAGCACGACCACACAACTCAAAACACAAGTACGCAAATACGGTTGCGTGAAGCGTGGCTCGAAGCCGTGCAACTTACGAGACTCGCTCGGTCTGTAGCACAGATCACCTACCTCCTCTAGATGTTTCACGATAACGCTTTGGTTAAATATGAAAAACAGCGCTCCATGCCGCTTGTATCGGAACTAATGCAAGCGGGAATTTCAAAATGTAATTTTGGTGGAAAGAAAATGTTAGGTTAAAATATTTGTATAGTTGAAAAAAAAATAATTTGGTTTTAAAATATGCAAATTATTTTTAATTTCAAATATACAAAATACCATTTGGGAAAAAATAAGACATGACAACGTATTTTTATTTCTTTATTTAATACCAGCAAAACCACTTTGTATATACTTTTTTACAAATCGTATCTTTACAAATGAAATTATTAATAGTTATGGTAGGTGGGGGCAAAGGTACGCATTTTCTAAATTTTCATCTCTAGTGAATCTCCTAATGCTTGAATTGGCACGGAGTATAGATGAAAGTGAAATTGATACATTTTGTAATCATATTAGGCAAGTGGAAATTCTTCAATATCATTTTTGTAGTGTTGATAACTTTTTGAAAAAAAAATGTAAATGCGTACCTTTGCCCCACTCAATGGGGCAAAAGTACGCATGTGCGTACTTTTGCGGATTTGGGACATTTTGCAATTAAGATAAAAGTAGCTGATAGATTATCAAGCTCAACTTGATATTCATTTTGAAGATTGACTTGAAACATGCATTTGCCAAGTCTACCTCACTGGGGGTAAAGGTACGCACTGCGGACGTTTGCCCCGTTTGTGTGCATTTTGTAGGAGTACTTTTGCCCCATCCGGCAACCAATAATATATCTAACCTCAATATCAAACTATACACATGTGAACTTCAAACTGTCATGTGGAAGAAGTCTTCTAACAATACACTTTCAACATGCCTAACCAATAATAATCTGAGTTTGAAAGATTAAGAATTGGACTCAATCAATTTTTAAGAAAAATTAGATCAAAAGGTACAAAAATCATTTTTACCTCATTTTTGTTGTTATATTCGCCCTGATTGCGCCAAAGTTTCTCATCCAATGCTACTGAGTAGTACACACATATGCAACAAGATGCTGTCGCCAACATATAAGAAGTTACTGAAAAATGTAAGTTCGTACCTTTGCCCCGTGCGTACCTTTGCCCCCACCTACCCTATCTTCCAAATACTTCCACAAAAGGGTATCTCAAATGATTGAAACATGTGTGCATCTCTACTTGTTGAGGACTTTCAACTAAAACAAAAAATTAATATAATTGATTTGATAATAACCATATTCATTTCACGTAAAATAATTTGTATTAATTATATATTTTCTGTAGGGGTTACTTACTTGGTCTTGGTGTTACATTCGTTTGCTTCCCTACACCACTAACTGTGTTACTTGTTCTCTAATAACAACTCACCATGCAAAT
Source organism: Diabrotica virgifera virgifera (assembly GCF_917563875.1). Classification (NCBI taxonomy): domain Eukaryota; kingdom Metazoa; phylum Arthropoda; class Insecta; order Coleoptera; family Chrysomelidae; genus Diabrotica; species Diabrotica virgifera. The sequence continues at coordinate 180,743,668 of NC_065443.1, read as the reverse complement.
GTAAGCTAGGAATTTGATCTTAATAGGGATCTTCAAATCACATTCGTTTTGTTTCAAAAACTGCATTTTATCTAAATCAGGATTTTTTATAGGGCTTTTCATTCACAGTCATTTGTTTCGAGCTTCTGTCATGTGTCACATAATATTAATATATCTACGTCATACGTTATTGGCATATACCTGCGGTGGGATCACGATCAGTAGAATGGTAGAATGCTGACGTCACAAAAATAATTCTACAATCGACAATTAGGCCCGTATTCATAGTCGGTACTCAAGTCTGAGTCGATGCTTAAGGTCGACCTTTAACAAATTCTTATACGAATTTGTATACAAATTTTTTCAAGGTCGACCTTAAGCATCGACTCATACTTGAGTACCGACCAAGGTCCCTATACCATAGGTTGTATGGTAACTTTGACATTGACAAATGAAATATTGTTATCGTGACGTCACCCAGACGATCAATTTTACGAATTGTTTGTAAACATAATAGGATACGTGGTTTGGAGGCTATATTTTGTTATTAAATATGGTTAGTGTTTTAATTTGTGTTTATATCTTGAGATATAATGTATCTATAGATATCATTAAGTGTTTTTAGTATAATAACTTAAACCCAAAACTCTTTTACAAGTGTTAAGATACATTTTAATGTGGTTGTATTAAGTACCTACTTACTGGATTTTCTTTCTGCTGTATTGTATAGTAAAGGACATTCTTGTATAGAGACATTACAGTTCTGTAATGTTGTAACGTATGATTTTTCTGTTTGAATGGGGTAGCTTAATAAATGACTAAGTTCTACAGAAATAGGCTAGCTGGATATTTAAGAGACCGTATCAAGTGGACTCAGGAGAGGATCAGGCCGTATTTGCACGCCCGAAATAAGACGGTACCTAATGAAGTACTAGAGTGTTAAGAAACTAAAGTAAAATAAGGAAAGAAATGTAAAAAAAAGGAACTACTGACCCAGAAGATATTCAGAAGTAGTGTTGAGCGCCAGGGAAGGATTTTATAAATTCTTCTCCACGTGACCTATATTGCTGTACCTAACTAATATTACTCAAAATGGTAGGATAATAAAACATATAAGTATGTACAACCAACAAATTTAATGAAAAAACCTATAACCTCTATATACAATTTTATACAAACTAGCTAATCAGTACCTGTTGTACTAGAAAAGTACGCTCCTGTCGACAATGAGATTACAATAAAAATTAAAACAAAGAACTTAATTAGTTAGATCAAGACAGTTATTGGGAATCACAAGTTATTTACTTAAACAAAAATGTATTATGGATATTGGTTATAGTATTGGTTGACAATCTCGTATCTGACCTAAGTGATAACCCTGAGTACCATACCTGTTGAACTGAAATAAAGGATATTAAATAGGAATTAAAACCGTAGATATTGTATACAACACCTTAACATATAGTTTATAATTCCCGGACTATTTTAAATGAGTGGTACGAACAGTGAACGATAAAACTTGTTGAAAAAAAAATGATTGAATATTACAAATGGTGATTTTAGAAAAAATGAGTTTATATGATTATTAAGGTTATTTCTAATTTATTGGGAAAAATATTAATATTGCAAGCAGTTATTTAAAAGAATTGAAAATATATATTTTATAATAAAAACCTGTCGCTTCTACAAAAGTAGGGACGGAGGCTTCTCCAAACTCCTTGAGAGGTTGACGATGGGAGAGCCAGGTAGGTATCCTCCGGTTTCCAATCCTGGGGAGATACTCAACCAAAATACGGATGGTCCGATGAGGAGGTACTTACTAGTACCGGTAAAAATCAATGTTGATTCCAAAAAAACATAAAATCCCAATCCACACCAAAAGAAACCCCAAACTGATTGCTTATTCCATATCCAACAAAAACAAAAAATGGTGACTTAATTTCCTTTTTCTCCAGTGGCTAAAATAATAAAAAAAACCTTGATCAGCTGATTGTCCTTGAGTATACAAGAAACAGGGCCTCGACAAAAAGGTGTATCACCTTATCAGAACTTGACAGAGAAAAAATCTAAGTAAAAAATGAAGTTTGATGTCCATGCTTGAAGTTCATTGACCTTGATTATCCTTGAATGGAAACAGCTTTTTAAACGAATATAAGAAAGTATTTGGACAAGTAAATGTGGATCTTGTAATCAAAGATTACTATATGGAGTTATATAAAGGAGAAAAGGAAAATGATCATTGATTCCAAACTTACTTTGAACCGGAAATATAATGAAAGATTTTTTTTTCTGTAGAAATATAAGTGCGATGGTATTGAAGTATTGCAAATATGATGATTGAAGAGTAATAATTCATATAAAGATAATATATGTAAGATATTGACAGTGAATAAAGGGCTATTTTTTTTCCAAGGAAAAACCATAGCTACGAGACATTTATCTAATACATACCCATTGCTCTTCAAAAAAGTATTGGAAACAAAAACTCTTCTCCTCAAACTCTTCACAAAACCCAAAACAAAATAAAAACTTCCTCCAACGTAAATTAATCTTATAACTTTTTCAACTAAAAGGTAAATTCTGGCAATGGCCACCGGAGATCGGGAGATCAGATGTCTTCTGTACAAGAGTTGAAAATTAAGTGCTGGCCTGCTCTCCCCGAAGCAATGACAAACACGTCAGCCGGAAGCCGTATCGACACACGGACCAACTTCTAGATTACGAATTCCCCTAAAAGTCACCAACTTTGTCCAAATACTTATTAAAATCTAGGCAATACCTACTACACGCTGAAGTATATTTGGTTGCATACTTATTGGGAGTTGCTTTTCCTAATAAATATTTTGAAATGCATATTATAAAGTGACGATGAGTATCACTCAACGTTACATTCCCCCATTACTTGTAAGAAAAAAAAATTGATCTTATGAATTTTTTTTTATTATACATATATATATATATATATATATATATATATATATATATATATATATATATATATATATATATATTTATATACCCATATAGATACTCAACTCAAGTATCCACAGAGAAAAATCACACGCTGTGGGATCCAACACAGGCGTGAACAAAACAAATATCTAAAATATAATAAGAACCTACGAATACTACACTACTATAAACTAACCTATCGTTGGACACTGTCCAAACTCATAGTACCAGTCCTCTGTGACATATACCCTAAAGACCAAATTGTGTTCAAGTTGATTTAGTAGATTTAAATAAAACCCCAAATTATAGTCAACAAGAACACCATAACAACAATATTCGAATACAACTCAATATAACCTATACAACGACTAACTTACTCACACTTACAGCTGACTCGATCGATTATACCTAACTGCAAATTATGAGTCGTGTAAATGGGTTGCTTAAATGGCGAATACATCACATGCCATATCAACATACATACATACCTAAGAGTTATTATAACCCGTTTCTAAAGTACATAATTCAGATAAATCCTAATCTCAAAAAAAATGTCGAATGGGACGAGTAATACAAAATTGTTCTATCGATGGACAACAGATTTAAATAGAGCATATCCAAAGTGAACAATTAGTAGATTTCGTAGCCATTTCGCAATAAGCCAACATAGATCATAGTATATATGAAAATAAATATAAGAGTTATTGGTAAGAAAAGAAAGTATTGTAGCAAGCCTTTTATCCTAAATTGATCCGACAGTGGACAACAGATTTATATTGAAGCATATCCAAAGTGGAACAACCAGGCAGATTTAATTGAGCAACGCTACAACCTAGCACTAAATGTGCTAATAATGATTACATATTGGGTACCATGAACCTAATTCAACTGATCATCTGAATTGTATCAGATGCCATGGAAGATCTTCCTAAAGGTACCTAATCGAATAGTTGACCTAACAGAAGTTAGCTTACTCTGGGATTCTCTAACTATAGCTATAGCTACAACAGATTGATAAGAATGGCCAGAAGAAGCTAACCAATATTTCGAAGTCATCCCTCATGAAAGAATTCAAGAAGTCACATATTAATAACTCTTATAAATAAATCCAATTATGGAAATACTAGAGAACAAGTAAATCAATTTCTAAAGAAACTGCAGATTAAGAAATGTTCCCTAGTTACTCACAGAGAACAGGATATTGATCCTGACCCTAAGGTACATATGAACAAAAAAAAATTTTTAGTTCCTCGGAAAGATGATGCTTGAACAAAATAATCCCTTGGTGAATACAAAAGCTACAATATTTCAATATAGCAAAGAAGTTACCATCATTATCAGAATAATAAGATAGTAAAACTTAAGAAGGATAGATAAACATACAAGTTAAGACTAAGTTTCTTCAGAATGAATGTAAACCGAAAATCGAATAAGAATGCCTAGTGCATGATTAAAATGATGATTAAACATTCTATCATAAAGATTCAGCATCTGAACTAATTGAGGTATGGCTTGGAACTAGGCAACTGTGAGCAATGAAATCTGCTTCCTATCAGGTGCACAGTCGATAAGCAACAAGTCTCGAACCCACGTATTTGCATAGCCAAGCTAGGCAAACCACTTTCCTAAGAAATGTTCACTACAATAAATAATGAAATGGTTTCATAGTCTTTATCATAAATTTAATCTCAATTAACTTTATCAAAATTTGGACACATGAAGTATAACTTTGGAATCACACTGTATACTAAAATTGCATTTACCCAAACAAATATCACAATGACTTCTTTAGACAAAAATAAGCTAATGTACCAAGGAATCATGCTAAGCACTGAAATAACTTTCCAGTAGAAACTACAAAATCAAATACAAAACGAGATAATCCTAATCTAAACCTATTATGTAGATACACTAATCTATAAGTGATGACATATATAAGCATAATCACATACAAGGTGTTAACAGTTCCATACCAGTTCAATAATAAGCCAAATTAAGCTAAATCTCAATAATAAACTAATGAAATCTCAGATACATAGAATATGGAAAGCTAGAAAGATTACTATAATAGATAAAACATAGAGTCCCTATCCGGTGACTAAAATCAAAATCCAAGCATTAACCTACTCATTGAATAATCGAGTATTTCTGAAATTTAGAAAGAGGAATTAACTTGATCAAACTGTTAAGTTAATCTTCTTCTTCTGATGACGAAGATTCTAAGTCGTTGACAGTATTATCTGGTAGTAAGTCCTTTATGTGAAATCGACCAAGTTTCCTGTTGGACGAACTATCTTTTAATTCATATATTAAAGGAGAGATTACTTTACTGACAACACATGGGACATATTTCTGACAAAATTTGGCAGAAATAGCATCACCTTTACTTGACTTAACAAAATTACGTTTTAATACCCGATCACCAACAAAGAATCGCAAATCTCTTTTCCTCAAATTGTATTGACTCTGTGACTTAAGGTAAGAAGATTTTAACTTCTTCCTGATGTCTGCAAATATTGGGGGCAAAGTCTGAACATCATCTAAACGATGAAGTTTCTCAGAGATCTGAGGGAGATTTGTGGAATTGTCTGAAATTAAACCGAAATAATCACCAGACAAAGCAATATTTCTACCAAAATTCAGATAAGCTGGAGAACATTGAGTAACTTCATGGACCGAAGTTCTTATGGCTTGAGCTATGGAGTGGATATACTGGTCCCAAGCTCTGTGATCTGGATAGGTGTACGATCTAAGGGCTGTTACAATACTGCGGTTCACTCGCTCACTATGATTAGCTTGCGGATGGTATGCAGCATTATAAAAGATCTTCTGAACTTTGTACTTGGTTAGAAGATCCTTAAAGGCCTTAGACACAAATTGAGGACCATTGTCACAAGACACAATTTGGGGAACACCAAACAACAAAAAGACTTGTTCCTCCAAATATTTCACAATGGCAGGGACAGTGGCATTCCGAAGAGGAAAAACTAGTGGAAATTTTGTAAAGTAGTCCACAACCACTAAACAATAGGTATAGCCATTGTAACTACGAGGATATGGTCCAATCAGATCCATGGATATCATCTGCCATGGGAAGTCAATGTTCCTAAAAGTACCCATTAATCCAGCTTGTGGCATAGTACTTGGCTTGCAAGTAGCACAAACTTTGCATCTAGATATATATTTCTTAATATAGTTGCGCATGCCAGGCCAATAATATAATTCTGCTATCCTACTAAATGTTTTATAGGAACCGAAATGACCAGATGTCACATTATCATGAAAAGTACGAAGAATTTCATCCCTGTTTGCTGTTGGGACGACAATTTTCCAATCAGACATATTAGACAAAGCTTCTACTGAACTAACAACATGCTTATAAAGGATATTATTTTCCACTTTAAAATCAGGATACTGATCAGGTTCTTGGGTAACCTTTTCCACCATTTTCTGATACCATGCATCCGGAACTAAAGTGGATAAGTCAAGAAGATTGACATCAAACGTTCGAGACAAAGCATCAGCTACTACAACACCATTTGCCTTACGATGGACGATATTATAATCAAAGGCTGACAACTTACAAATCCATCGAGACAAACGTTGGGATGGGTTACGCATAGAATGCATCCACAATAACGAGCTATGATCAGTAATAAGGGTACACTTACGACCTTCTAAATAGTACCGAAAAGCCTCCAAGCCATGAATAATAGCAAGGAGTTCACGCTCTGTAGTGGAATAATTTTTCTGAGCCTTATTAAGCTTCTTACTAGTATATGCTATGGGGTGTTCAGAACCATCTTTCATCTGAAAGAGTACGCCACCTGAAGCAGTATTCGAACAATCCGTCATGAGGTAGAAGTGTTCACTGAAATCAGGTGAAGTCATGACCGGAGCACTGGTAAGAGCTTCCTTAATGCGATGAAAAGCATCATCGGCTTCAGGAGTCCAGGTGATAGTCTGGCCCTTTTTCCTATTCTTAAGGAGGTCAGTAAGAGGTGATAATAAAGTAGAATACGAAGGCACAAATCGACGATAGTACCCACACATGCCCAAGATCCTACGTAATTGTGTAGTAGTTTTAGGAATGGGGAAGTCCTTAATAGCGGTTACTTTATCAGGGTCTGTTCTCAAACCTTGATGATCAACAACATATCCTAGAAATTTCAAATTAGGACGACAAAAATTACATTTCTCTAAATTAACAGTGAGATTAGCCTCTTTAAGGCGTGAAAATAATTTCTCCAATATTTCAATATGTGACGAAAAATCAGGAGTAACAACTATGATGTCGTCTAAATAATAGAATACGAATGGTTCGAGTTGAGGACCAATAACTAAGTCCATTAAACGACACATTGTTTGCGGAGCTGAAACTAGACCGAAAGGCATTGTGACAAATTGAAATAACCCTTTACCACTGACAGCGAAAGCAGTATACTTCTTACTCTCTTCGCTTAACGGAATTTGTAAGAAGGCTTTGGATAAATCGATCGAAGAGATATATTTGGCATTCTGAAGTTTGCTAAGAATTATATCTATCCGAGGGATGGGATAAGCATCTCGATTAGTAGTGATACTATTAAGTTTGCGACCATCGAAGCATACTCGGAATGATCCATCCTTCTTCTTCGTCATCCATAACGGCGAACAATATGAAGAATTTGAACGTTCGATAATGTTTAGAGAGAGCATCGAATCAATTTCTTTACCTAAATCTGCTTGCCATGCCTGAGGTATGGGATATTGATATTGTCTAAACGGAGTTGAAGTGTTTACTTCGATAGTGTGAGATATTAAATGTGTACGGCCTAATTTATCTTTGGAAGAGAGAGAAGAAAATTTAGAGATAATATTCTCTAACTGGTTTTGTTCTAAGCTAGACAAACTAGAGAACTCACGAATGGCACTTACAGTTGCGACATTAAAGGAAGATATAAACAACGAAAAATCTGAACAGTTTAATGTACTATTAAATGCATTTAAGAAATCCATGCCAAGAATTATAGAATTTTTAACTGAAGGGATAACATAAAATGTAATCATTTTCCGAATATTGGCAACTACAATTTCTGTGTCAAATTTACCTGTAATTGACTGGATTGCACCATCCGCGGTAGAGACTTGCAGAGAAGAAATAGGCATAACATTAATATCAGTGGTTTCTAACAATTTCAGCGAATACGAACCTATTAAAGAAATGTTAGAGCCACTATCTAATAGAGCTAAACAAGATTGTCCTAAAATTTCAATTTCAAGATAAGGTCGGTTATCATTATGTTTCCTAACTAATAACGAATTTATATCAAAATCCAAAATATCTGATTTATTTTCAAAATTATCTGGTATTAACATAGACATATTATTATTATTTACAAACGTACAACCTGGTATAGAATTTGGAACTGTTTCCTCGTCTTGATTATGCTTATTATTAAAATTCCAGCTTAAGACTGGAGGGAACAATCTACGATCAAGCGAACCGTACGAGTCAACTAAAGTGTTACCAACAATTACTTTTTCCCTGATTTCGGTTTGCGTGCTGGTCTCCGGTTGGAAGTGTTTCTTCCTTCCTGAGAGGGTGTGTTTGAGCTGCTGGCGGGTATTGGACCTGAAGCTTCGTCTACAGCTGCGTCATATTCCCTGATGGGGCTGCTGTTTGAGGAACGCTCAGGGTACGAGCCTCTGCATGCTCGTTTCCCGAACACTTAAAACAATTTCGTTTCAGTGTGTTATCTTTACCACAACCGTGGCAGAAAATCCGGGTTTGGGGTCTGGAACAATCCCGAAATGCGTGACCAATCGACTGACAATTCCAGCAAGAAAAGGAATGAGTAGTCACAGACACATTCGGTGTATAGGGTCTAGATTGCCAAGAACGATTTCTCGAGGAGTGAGAGGTAAATCCAGCACCAGAATTAGATGTTGTAGGAGGATGAAAAGACCAGGATAGAGTTTCTTCTAACCGTTTACACTTATCTGTCAGGTCTTCGATAGTGGCTATATCAACAAGTGCCAATTGGGCATGGTAAAAAGGTAGCAAACATTTTAAAATTATCTTAATTTTTGCATTATCTGTTAAAGGAGTATCTAAACGACTACACATACCCAACATAGTGTTAATAAACATAGTCACTGATTCTCCAGGTTTCTGCTTGCGGTTCTTGATCTCGTCTAAGAGATCAGTTTGGAAAGAATAAGGCAGAAAATCGGATTTTAGTTTCTGAGCCAAACCAGTCCAAGTGGTAAAGCTACCACGGTTGTTCATAAACCACGTAAAAGCATGGCCTGTAAATAATTCGGCAGAAGCCGAAAAAAGATCTTCCTCACTCACACCTCTCGAAACACGAAGACATTCTACCCTATCTAAAAATGAAATTACATGGTCATAATGACCTTCACCAGAAAACGAAACTCCCCACTTATGTACCTGCACAGGCTTGGGATGTAACAAGGAATTAGAGGCTTGAACCGAAGAAACAGGAGTGGACGTGGCTAGAGGATTTACTCGAGAATCGAGTTCACCTTCTAGACTGAGAATCCTAATGGACATAGAGCGTTTGTAAAGTTGTTGCTCCTCATCTGAGCAACATAATAAGTGGATACGACCAGATATATGAGCAAGACGTGAAATGTATCTAGAATACATGCTATCATGGACAGTCCCTCTAAAATTGGATATCTTTTGAGTAAGATCCTCAATTGTCTCATTTATTCCCTGTTGTTGTTCCAGGAAAGGAATAGATGCAGCTGAAATTTGCCGGAAACTCCTATTTCCTTGCTCTTGTTTAAGAGCACCACGCAATAGACTGCGTTTTTTATCACATTTAGCGGATTCTTCAACCTCTATTTCTCTTATCCTCAACTCATAATCTACCTCCTTAACTAATAAATGCTCTGGCTGAAAGGTACACATGGTGGTAGGAAAAATTTAGTACCGATAAACCCAACCCAACAACGACAAACCGAACCCAACCCAACAAACTAACGACCCAATTAACCGACAATCTACTAAACAAGCTGCTCTACCGACGAGCTGCTAAACTAACGACCTAACAAACCGACAAACCAAATATAACCGAGATATATATTTGGGGTAGATATTTAAAATAATTTAAGTAATTGTTTAAACGAAAATGTATATAAAAAAAAATGAAACTTTATAAATTATATATAGGTATGGTAAGCAAAAATTTAGCTAACTGTAGTATATTGTGGCTGCACCTAAATCAGAAATAGTAATGTACCTAGATATCAAAAAAAAATAAATCATTCAAAATTTTTCAAAATAAATATCCAGGTATCACCAAACCGACCAGACCGAAATGTCAACCAATATACCTATTCAAATATTATCCTACTCACGATTTACAATTATTATTTTAAATAAATTAAAATAGTACCAATACAGCAATACAAGTGCACTAGTGTATTTTACAAATAACGTACAAAAGGAATCAAAAATGTATCTCTATATAATTACAAAATATACAACTATGAACCAGAAAGATACTTACTAGAAAAATTTACAATAAGCAACAAAATAAAGAAAGGTACTGTCTTACTGAAAATCGGGCTCCACGTTGGCGAGCGTCAATTGTAACGTATGATTTTTCTGTTTGAATGGGGTAGCTTAATAAATGACTAAGTTCTACAGAAATAGGCTAGCTGGATATTTAAGAGACCGTATCAAGTGGACTCAGGAGAGGATCAGGCCGTATTTGCACGCCCGAAATAAGACGGTACCTAATGAAGTACTAGAGTGTTAAGAAACTAAAGTAAAATAAGGAAAGAAATGTAAAAAAAAAGGAACTACTGACCCAGAAGATATTCAGAAGTAGTGTTGAGCGCCAGGGAAGGATTTTATAAATTCTTCTCCACGTGACCTATATTGCTGTACCTAACTAATATTACTCAAAATGGTAGGATAATAAAACATATAAGTATGTACAACCAACAAATTTAATGAAAAAACCTATAACCCCTATATACAATTTTATACAAACTAGCTAATCAGTACCTGTTGTACTAGAAAAGTACGCTCCTGTCGACAATGAGATTACAATAAAAATTAAAACAAAGAACTTAATTAGTTAGATCAAGACAGTTATTGGGAATCACAAGTTATTTACTTAAACAAAAATGTATTATGGATATTGGTTATAGTATTGGTTGACAATCTCGTATCTGACCTAAGTGATAACCCTGAGTACCATACCTGTTGAACTGAAATAAAGGTTATTAAATAGGAATTAAAACCGTAGATATTGTATACAACACCTTAACATATAGTTTATAATTCCCGGACTATTTTAAATGAGTGGTACGAACAGTGAACGATAAAACTTGTTGAAAAAAAAATGATTGAATATTACAAATGGTGATTTTAGAAAAAATGAGTTTATATGATTATTAAGGTTATTTCTAATTTATTGGGAAAAATATTAATATTGCAAGCAGTTATTTAAAAGAATTGAAAATATATATTTTATAATAAAAACCTGTCGCTTCTACAAAAGTAGGGACGGAGGCTTCTCCAAACTCCTTGAGAGGTTGACGATGGGAGAGCCAGGTAGGTATCCTCCGGTTTCCAATCCTGGGGAGATACTCAACCAAAATACGGATGGTCCGATGAGGAGGTACTTACTAGTACCGGTAAAAATCAATGTTGATTCCAAAAAAACATAAAATCCCAATCCACACCAAAAGAAACCCCAAACTGATTGCTTATTCCATATCCAACAAAAACAAAAAATGGTGACTTAATTTCCTTTTTCTCCAGTGGCTAAAATAATAAAAAAACCTTGATCAGCTGATTGTCCTTGAGTATACAAGAAACAGGGCCTCGACAAAAAGGTGTATCACCTTATCAGAACTTGACAGAGAAAAAATCTAAGTAAAAAATGAAGTTTGATGTCCATGCTTGAAGTTCATTGACCTTGATTATCCTTGAATGGAAACAGCTTTTTAAACGAATATAAGAAAGTATTTGGACAAGTAAATGTGGATCTTGTAATCAAAGATTACTATATGGAGTTATATAAAGGAGAAAAGGAAAATGATCATTGATTCCAAACTTACTTTGAACCGGAAATATAATGAAAGATTTTTTTTTTCTGTAGAAATATAAGTGCGATGGTATTGAAGTATTGCAAATATGATGATTGAAGAGTAATAATTCATATAAAGATAATATATGTAAGATATTGACAGTGAATAAAGGGCTATTTTTTTTCCAAGGAAAAACCATAGCTACGAGACATTTATCTAATACATACCCATTGCTCTTCAAAAAAGTATTGGAAACAAAAACTCTTCTCCTCAAACTCTTCACAAAACCCAAAACAAAATAAAAACTTCCTCCAACGTAAATTAATCTTATAACTTTTTCAACTAAAAGGTAAATTCTGGCAATGGCCACCGGAGATCGGGAGATCAGATGTCTTCTGTACAAGAGTTGAAAATTAAGTGCTGGCCTGCTCTCCCCGAAGCAATGACAAACACGTCAGCCGGAAGCCGTATCGACACACGGACCAACTTCTAGATTACGAATTCCCCTAAAAGTCACCAACTTTGTCCAAATACTTATTAAAATCTAGGCAATACCTACTACACGCTGAAGTATATTTGGTTGCATACTTATTGGGAGTTGCTTTTCCTAATAAATATTTTGAAATGCATATTATAAAGTGACGATGAGTATCACTCAACGTTACAATGTCTCTTGCAGTTCTTCACATCAAGTTTACATCTTAGACTTATTGAACAATATATCTAATTAAGTCTATAGATAATAGATCTATTATTTGTTTCATATAAAATTATAACCAATATTGCAGCCATCTGAAGATCGTTTGAATAAACAATTATAAACTAAACGAATATATAAAATGGGGAAAATTCCCTTTATTGCACTGAAATTGTATTTTTTTATAATTTACTGTTAATGTAAAACTTCACAGGTACCTATTGAATGGAATCATAATGTTTTAATAGTTTTGGATATTACAATCCAGTACCTATAAGGTAATCAGATGCTCTAATGTTAAACTTAAGGGAAAACTACTAATTTTGATACATAAATCTTTAGTTGAATCTCTTTTTCACCATGGTTTACATGTTAGGAGGAATTGATAATAATGTACTACATGCATTATCCCCAATTCAAAATTATTATATACCTACTCAAAATCATTTAAAAAAGTAAATTGTATTCAACTCATTATTAATATACCTAGGATATTTGAATGATTTAGTCCCATATATATACAAGAAAGAATCTCTTTCTGCTTTAATTAAGTAGTAATGCTATTCTACTGCATGTATTTAATTGCAATTATATTCTATGATTTTTGTAACTCTACAGGTATCTACCACATTTTTTAAAGAATATATGAAATAAATAGTCATTAGAAATCCAAACGTATTTTTTTTTAAATATACACATTTTCAATACATTCCTACTTTCCGAGTTCATTTCAATGAGTGAAGTGAATGAATTTGAATGCAGCATTCTGGGTGACGTCACTCCCGCCATTAGATTCTCGACGCTGATTGGTGGAAAGTTACCATGCAACCTGTCTATTTATGAACCTTGAGTACCGACTATGAATACAGGCATTAGGCATTCCAAATCACGTGATATAATATGGCTGCTGGATGGCGAAACTGTGATCCATAGGCGTATCCAATGTTTAAACCACTTCATATTTAATTTGCTATCACAATTTCACAAATTTCGCTACACAATTAACAAAAAAACAAAACCAAACAGGATATTCTTTACAAATTTGTCAATATTCAATGTAAACATTAGATACGCCATGACCACCCCCCTTAACTATGTCTATGGGCATGTCAGTTTAGCCATCCACCGACCACCACTGACAGTTCATTGGAATCCCTAATTTTGGTATCACGTTAACACGCTTGGGAAAGTAGAATCGGTGCTCGGCACATAGAGAAATAACAACAACTTGTTGTTATTTCTCTATGGGTGCATTCAGCAGACTCAATCGATGACTAATCGCTTAGTGATTTTCTGCTGAATGCCACATAAATTGTCGATTAGTTATCATTCGATGACTTATCGGTCGCCATTTTAAACATCGCTTTTGAAATATGATTTCTTAGCAAATCAAAATATGATTGACGTATGACGTGTGTCTAATACGTATATTTTAAGTTATATATCTTAAAAAAACATGAATTGAAGGCAAGGAAGGCTGAAAGGCATATAAATCACGCTGATAAATATCTGAGCTGCTTTGTTGGATTATTCGCATGTACCTATTAGGTTTACCTATGTCGCAAGAAATTCAAGAATTTGAAACTATGTATGAATTAAATGGGGTTATTTATAAATTACCATTTCATAATAATTTTTATTTCTGTTCTTGGGGTGTCTTTCACGTATTTGCAAAGTATTTTGAAAAATGTGACAGTTGTCATAACATATTTCGTATGTACATGAAAATATACCATTCAGAAGAATCGTTAGCGATTACACATCGCTAAGTAATCGATTAGTCATCGCAGTTTTCTGCTGAATGCAGCCTATGGCTCGGCAATAGGGCTTTTCATCGATTGTCATTTGTTTCTAGCTTCTGTCATGTGTCACATAATATTAATATATCTACGCCATACGTCTTTGGTTTGTATCATTGGTATATAGCATAACGTATGACGTAGATATATTAAAATTATGTGACACATGACAGAAGCTCGAAACAAATGACTGTGACTGAAAAGCCCTATAGGCCATTTCAAGACTTTGACGTTTATGACCAGTGTTGCCAATCGGCGCATAATTATGCGATTTGCGCATAATTTAACGGCCGGCGCATAATATTCGCATCCTGCATAAAATCGCATAATTTCGCACAATCCAGCAAAGCAAAAGAAAAAACCAATGACAAGCGTCAGTTTATAAGAAGAATCCTCGTCTTCTTTTTTCTTGTAAAACGTAAAGACAAATTTGTCAAATGTGTCTAATATGAATATATCTAACTTCACTTATATTATTTATCACATTTTTAATTATTATGGGTGGGATTAGGGATTATGAATTATGATTATCTTTGATCATAGTTTTATGATGTTCTGTTTTAGTTTTGTTTATTAAAAATAACTCATAAATTAAAGTTGATTCTCTGATATATGTATATTATTAATGTTTTGACTAAAACAAATATAAAAAGAACATTTTATTGAAGCTGGAGTTATTAAAAAGTTTGCAAAAAGGAATTTTTAAAAGATTTTAAAGTGCTTAATAATTACAATGATCAGACATAATATCTTTATAACTTATTTATTAAACTCAATATATTTGACATTTTTGTATAGAAATAAATATTTTTACACAAATATCATGCTTCAGGCATTGTGGAAAAGTTTAGGATTTGTTAAAATTCTGGATTCAAAATTACTTCAACAGGTATTACAACAGAATTACAGAGTTCAATTTAACAGTTATATTAAGTGGTATTAATAATATAAACAGGTAACACAATAAAACAAATAATGTTTAAGTATTCATTTTTGAAATTTTAATCCTTTGTAAAGTAGAATATGTAAAGTTTTTAATCAAAGTATTACTTTTTCAAAAGAGATGTAATATATTTTAAACGATACGTAAAATCAAACACCAATAACAATTATTTATAAACTGCTAATAATAATAAAATACTTAAAATCAGCCACTATAATATAATATATTTATTTATAAATTTATTAACAAACTGCAGTCCAATAAAAATAAAATTACAACATTAAGCTTGTCTTGAATGGTGAATAATATTTTAAAACAAACACACAAAATTTAGTTGCACTATACTACAATCACAATAAAGATGCACTAGATATAAACAAACTAGTGATGTAACGAATATTCGTATTTGCATTCGCGAATATTCTCATATTTTTCAAAATCTATTCACTTTTCATCTTTATTTATTCAGAGAAGGTAACTTAACCTCGTATAATCATATTATCAGTCTTCACTTTATTTTATTATTTGCTATTATGCAATAAAGCTTTAAGATTCACATTGATTTTCACTAAATATCAATTAATTTTTCATTATAAATTTATAAACCACTACAAAAATAGAAACAAATTTAAAAAAACTGAACATTTGCATTCGCATCCGCATTCACGAATGTCGTTAGCAGATATTCGCAATTGTATTCACAAATGTTAAAAAAATGACATTTGTTACATCACTAATACAATACAAACCAAGACACGTTGAATGTTACGAGGAGCACTCCCAAATCATAATTTACAATGTGAATACATTGTAAATCCCAAATCATGATTTACAAAATTTATACATTGTAAATTATGATTTGGGAGTGCTCCTCGTAACATTCAACGTGTCTTGGTTTGTTTATTTCTAGTGCATCTGTATTGTGATTTTAGTGGAGATTTGCTTCTGGTTGAAAATGTTCTATATCAATATCAACAGCACCCTCATTTGTCAGTATTTCAATGTTTCCTCTATTAACTAATGCAATATTATGTAAAACTCAACAAGCTGATATTATTCTTTGAAAAAATGGTAACTTGCTTCTTATTACACTCGTTAAAATGGGAAATCTCTTCAAAATATCAAATGTTCTTTCAATAACAATTCTTGAAGCAATTTGCAATTTGTGATTGATTATACAGCACTTCAACTGCTGTCTGAAAATTCTGTAATGGTGTCAGTTTAGGTAGTTGAGGACTGGTCCACTATTCCCTAATAATACATTGTCCATAAATTCCCTATTTTATACCCATAATATGCAAAGGTATTTTAACAACTCCTAAAATAAGTAGTATTTCTAATAATTGCATTTTCATAATTATAAGATGAGTATTATGGATTATGGTATTGTTTAAATGACAAAATAATTAAATTCAACTTTTTACCCTTTTCAATGATTTTAATTTTTATCTAGGTCTAAGATCTTATTACATCTACCAAAAAAAAATTGATACGTTATTTTTGTAAATATTTACTTACAAAAATATTTAATGTCATTTGTCAAAATAAAAGATTGTCTATGTCTATGTGGTCTATGGTGGTTGATTGACAAAGACAAAAATGCTATGACACGTCAAGACTTTTGAATTTCTGCGCATGCGCAGTAAATTTTAAAATAGTTTTTACGTTTTACGACAGAGCGCATTTTGGAGAAAATCGCATAATTTTTGAGCGTCATAAAGTTAGCGAAACGGTTTTTTCAAAGTCGTTATTTTGACTTATACCATAGCTCAAAAAATTGCACCTCGTTTGCGGATAATTGCACCATTCAAAATTTCATTTGCGGAGTTTCCGTTTTCGAGATATACGCGAATCAAAAGTGGAGATTTCGGCGCAGCGCTAAAAATAAATGTCGATTTTCAGGGTATAAAATGCCGTAAAGTCACTAAATAACCATATCAAAAAATTGCACCTCGTTTGCGGATTATGAATAAACTGGTTTTAATTGAAAATTGTGAAAATTGAAAATGTTATAAAGGAAAAACGATTTTAATGTTGGTTGCCTATACTGTAGGGGCAAAGGAATCCAGAATAATTTTCACTTTTGGTAAACCTAAACTGTAAGGCTGAAAGTAGTATGTACCATAGTCAAAATAACTCCTCCTGACTTAAAGGTAATCCCTCCTTTGAAATTTCATTTGCGGATATTCCATTTTTAAGTTATATCAAAATAAAATTTCTCGGGGCAGCGCCAAAGTATATATTTCCATTATCGGGATATTTATTAAAAGCTGTAAAAATAACAATAACTATATCATTTAATTTCTTCTGGTTTGAGGATTACGAATAGACCTGGTTTAAACTAAAAATCATAAAGCTTAAAAATTTTCCGAAGAAAAAAATTTTCCATTTTGGTGATCCTAAACTGTATTTGCAAAAGTATTATCTGTATTGTAATGTATATCTAAAATGACTGTTTCTGACGTAAAAAAATCCCTCCATTCGAAATTTCATTTGCGGATTTTCTGTTTTCGAGATATAACCAAATAAAAAGTTGAGATTTCGAATAAATTTTCATTTTCTGGGTATAAAAAGCCGTAAAATTGATAAATAACCATATCACCTAATTGCTCCTCGTTTGCGGATTATAAATAAACTGACTTTAATTGAAAATAATAAAAATTGAAAATTTTATAAAGGAAAACGATATTAATGTCGGTTGTGGTTGCCTACACTGTAGGGGCAAAGGCAAAGGAATAGTGGTGATGTTGATTATAGTTACTTTCGAGGATTCGTTACAAATCGTTACTTTTGTATAAAGTAATCATTTACAAAATAAAAATGTGTACTATTTTTATTCAGTTACAATGCGAAGGCAAAACAATCTTACTTTTCAATTAGAATACGGAATGGAATCCAGCTCTCTGAATCGAGATATTCGATTCTTATAGGAATCTCATCGGAGAGAGCTTAGGCTGGTTCTCCATATCCTAACTGACCAGCACCGAGAGCTTTTCCCACACATTGCAACTGAAACAAATAGGGTAGGTGACTAGCGTCATCTGGCAATTGAAAGATGAAGTTTTTCAATCCTAATAGCAACATTAATAATATTGAAAAACATTAAAAATATTACTAAAAGATTTTTAAATTGAAAACTTATTGGTCCACTTCCCTGGTGACACCTCCAAGGCTTCTACAATATGCAAGCCAAATGGATGCTGTAGTGAAGACAAAGGGAAGGAATTCTACACTATGCAATTCACATCCCCGTCTGCAGCTTGGTAAAGTTCCAACGGAAAATGCACATAGTTACTCTACGGAGTAATACGACTATAAAGTAAAAATGTATACCATTTTCATTCAGTTGCAATGCGAAGGCAAAACAATCTTACTTTTCAATTAGAATACGGAGTGCAATCCAGCTCTCTGAATTGCGATTTTCGATTCTTATTGGAATATCATCGGAGCGAGCGTAGGCTTGTTCTCCATATCCTAACTGACCAGCACCGAGAGCTTTTCCCACACATTGCAACTGAAACAAATAGGGTAGGTGACTAGCGTCATCTGGCAATTGAAAGATGAAGTTTTTCAATCCTAATAGCAACATTAATAATATTGAAAATATTAAAAATATTACTAAAAGATTTTTAAATTGAAAAACTTATTGGTACATTTTCCTGGTGACACCTCCATCCATCCATCCATCCATCCAATGGCACTACAGCCCAAATTGAGCCTTGGCCTCCTTCAACAAGCTTCTCCAATCATTTCGATTTACCGCTGTTCTTTTCCATGAACGCGTTCCCAGGAAGTTCCTGGCATCCTCATCGACTTCGTCTTCCCATCTCTTTTTAGGTCTTCCAACAGGTCTTTTTGCCTGCATTCTTGCATTTAGCAATTTTCTGGGGATTCAATTCTCATGCATGTGGACCACGTGCCCTGCCCACCGTAATCTCTGCAGTTTAGTGTATTGTGCTAGAGTTGGTTCGCTATATTGCTCGTATATTTCTCTATTATACCTAATTCGCAAGTTGTTATTTTCATTTATTGGGCCCAGTATCCTACGGTATATTTTTCTTTCAAACACATTCAATGCATTGGCAGATTTCTGTGTCACCGCCCATGTTTCGCAGCCATAACTTACTATGGGCCTGATTATTGTTTTATTTTGCCCGGAGTTTTGTTTTCCGGTGTACGCCTCGCGATTTGAATATGTGGCCCATCGCGAAATACGCTTTATTTGCCAGCACAAGCCTTCTATTTATTTCCGGTTCTTCTTCATTGCTTGCAACCAGATCCATTCCTAGGTACGTGAATCTATTCACATGTTGTATATCGTCAATACAGTGTTGTTGCGCCGGTCGATTTGATCTGGTTTGTATGAGTAGTTTTGTTTTATTTGTATTTATTGCTAGCCCTACTGCTTCTGCACTCTGTTTCAACTAAACGTAAGTTTCTTCCGCTGCATTTATTGTTCTGCTCATTATGTTTATATCATATGCGCAGGGCCGGCCCTAGCTAATTTTATAGTGTAAGCAAACAGTAGTTTTGGCGCCCCCCCCCCCAGATAAACCGGCATACACTACACCGTAGAACGGTAAATGTCACATACCTTGTACCTAAATAGTAAACAAAGGGGAACAAATTAGGAGAAAAAAAATAGCTGACAAACCAGAGTTTATGTTTATTTACCAGTGTTCATTTACAAATACAGTGACACATTGTAGACTACAATTACGATACATTACATTATTAAGTTATGTGATGTATGATGGAAAACACAAAATCGTCTACAATCAATATTGTGCGTACAAGTCATTTTTAAACGTCAGGTTGTATTACAGACAATTCAAATTAAAAAATAATAGCCTAATAATTACAATTAAGATACTCAATGTTGCAGTTAAAAAGGAATTCGTCTGGCTTTTAATTTTGAAAACTCTTGCAGTAGAATGTCCGTTTCCATTTCATTTAGGGCATCATTTTCAATCGCCAAGGTTGCTAGACCACTTAAGTGTTCTTGGCTCAAATTTGATTGTAGGTAAGTTTTTATCAGTTTTAATTTGGAAAAACTTCTTTCGCCACTGGCCACGGATACTGGCAGCGTTAACAAGATTCTCAGTGCTACAAAAATATTTGGAAAAGTATCCACATAACCACGTTTGGTTATAAAAGACAACGCTCCAGCTGGGTGACTTCTAGGGGGCAGCATTGGTCCAAAGATTTGAAGCTCATCAAACAGCTCATCTCCGTTAATGTCATATTCTTTTGGTTTGTCATCTCCATCACCACCGTTCAAAACTGTTTCAAGGTGTTTGCAGGCTTTCTTCAACTCTGATTCACTCCATGCTTTTCCTAAGCTAGCAATATCATAGAGAAATTTAAAACCTTCACTATGGTTTTCCATCAGTTCAAATCTCTCCTTTAACGAGGATATTGCTCTATCAAGCACAACAAAGAAGAAATTTACTTTAAACAAATCTTTACCAGAACTTGCAGCTTCATCTTCACTCTCGTAAGAAAATTGTTTTTTAACTCTTCTTGGTCTAACTGTTTTTTCTTGTTCAAAGTCACCTGCAACATCAATTTTTTCTGCAAGTTCCTTTGCATCAGTAATGACGCTGTTTAGTCCTTCTTCAGATCTCATAGTTTCCAAAAATGATTTTACACTCTTAAGAAGATCTATTGAACTTTGAAGATCATTTGTGACCTTTTGCATCAGTTTACTAACCATGTTTGTTTTATACAGGATCTCATGCCGAGTTACAATACAACACAGAAACTTGAAGCTTTGCAGTTTTTTTACTAGTCCTACGGCAGTATTTGTACCAAATGCATCAAGGTTCTTGTCTTGAGAAGCTTCATATAATGCATCATATACTTCTTCAATATGGTACCTCAAGGGTAATAATGCCTCAATTCTACTTTCCCGCCTAGTGTTGCAGAGTGGTTTGACTGTTAGACTCGAAACGTTTTTCAGCAAAATACTCCATCTTTGAGTAGAACTTGAAAAAAAATTATATATTTCTTGTATGGTGCTGAAACAGTCTACTGCACTATTGCAAGACAGAGCTGCATCGTTAATTACCAAGTTCAGGGAGTGGTTTCCACATGGAACATAAAATGCTCTAGGATTTAGATCAAGGATCCTCTTCTGAACTCCAACATGCTTTCCCTTCATTGCCGAACCATTATCATAGCCCTGACCCCTCATGTTTTTAAAGGAATTCCTCGTTCCTTTAGTTCTTTCAATAATGTTTCTGTGAGACCTTCACCTGATGAATCTTTAATAGGAATGAAACCTAAAAAATGTTCTTTAATTACCACATCTTCATTTTCAGTAATCTTCACAAGTCTTATCACAAACGTCATTTGTGACGTCTTATCACAACGTAGGTCTTGCAAGATTTTATCTTGGATCTTGGCTGACAAGAACAGAATGAACTCGCTCTGGATATTTTTGCTCAAATAATAAACGTGTGTTTCTTTTGAGTTGATCCTTCTCACATGTTCAGCCATAACGCACGGCATTAATTTTACAACTTACTACAGTACAACGCACATCAATGTAATTATATAAAATAGTAAGACAGACAGCTGTCACGGCGAGGGTGCTTGCGAAGCGGCGCTAACGGTGACCGTAACTGCCAGACTGCGAACAGAAATAGACATATGAGTCGAGTCATGCGGACGGTTCCATGTCACTCGCGTAAGGGGTGGGGCGTGTGTAACGGGTAGCGGTGTATTAGTCAGTGCAGGGCGCACGTGCACAGCGCCCCCACGGCGCCCCTCTCCTCGCGACGCCACCCGCGGCCGCGTAGTTCGCGTATATCACGGGCCGCCCCTGCATATGCGTATGCTGCTAATTGGGTAGATTTGTTTGTAAGTATGTTATTTCCTCTCACCGTCAACCGTCTAATTACATATTCAAGAACAAGATTAAAAAGCGTTGGAGCAGTATCCGTCGCCTTGTTCCAGTCCTTGCGTTATCGTAAACGCATCAGTGATCTGTCCTTGAATACATACCTGTGCTTCTGTTTCTGTCATTGTCATTTGCACTAGTCGTATTAATTTTGATGGTATGCTAAATTCTTCCAATATATTAGGTAGAATTGTTCTATCTATTGAATCATAGGCTTCTTTAAAATCTACAAAGAGATTGTAAACGTCCATGTCATATTCCCATGCTTTGGCTAGTATTTGTTTAACTGTAAATACCTAGTTGGTCAATGGTAGATCTATTTTGCCTAAACCCTGCTTGATATTCCCCGATGATTTTTTCCGTGAGAGGTTGAAGTCTTCGATTAAGGATGTTTGTGAATATTTTGTATCCCGAACAAAGTAAAGAGATGCCTCTATAATTCTGACACAACAGTTTGTCTCCTTTTTTATGAATAGGGCAGATTATACTTTTCTTCCATTGTTGGGGGATTTCTTCTTCTATCCATATCTCTCGTATTAGCTGGTACATCTGTTGTGTCAAATTCCTTCCTCCTTGCTTGAGTAGTTCTACCGGTATTTTATCTATTCCCGGTGCTTTATGGCTTTTTTGTATGTGGATTGCCGTTTGGACCTCCTCTAGCTTTGGGGGTCTAGTTAATTCATTTTCTTCTCCATCTTCCCCCAGTTCTTGTTGTTGTACCTCCTGCCATGTCTGCTGCTGCCTCTGTTGTTGTAATGGTGGTTGTGCCCCTTTGTTTAATACTTCCTTAAAATATGTCATCCAGGTTATCTTAATTTCGTCCATATCGCTAATGATTTCACCCTTCTTATTTTTGCAGAGGTTAGTCTTCGGTTTGTATCCCTGTCTTAAATGTTTGATAAGTTGGTATGAACTACGTGTTTCATCGTTTCCTTAAACTCCCTTTCTATATTTAGTATCCGTTAGTTTTCGTATTTTCTCTTTTTCTGCCTGCACAGTTTATCTGCTCTTCGTCTTTTGTTCTCAAATTCTGTTTTTCTCTCTCTAGTACGTCTGAGTATGTAATTCTTATGTGCTTTATTTCTTTCCTGTATAGCTTGTTTGCATTCTTCATCGAAGAATGTTTCTTCTCTCCGTTGTGTCTTTGTTCCTAGGACTTCTTTCGCTGTGTTTAGTATAATACTGCTTATGGTGTTCCATTCATTTTCTATTGTGGAGTCTGCTCTGTTTTCTTCTAGTAATTTTTCATCCACTGTTCTCTCAAATCTTTCTTGTACCTCAGGGACTTTTAGGTTATCTAAGGTTAGTTTTTCTTGTTTTGGATATTTTTCCTTTACCTTTCGACTGATCTAAACCGTGTCTGCACTAGTAGATGGTCTGAGTCACAGCTTGCGCCACGTCTGCTTTTTACATCTAATATACTCGTCGCCATTCTTTTTTCAGTCAGTATATGGTCTATTTGATTTATTGTGTTTCCCTATGTTTCCCTATTACCCCTATGTACTCTTCTTCTTTTCCGATCTTGGCGTTTGTGTCGCCTATCACCATTTTAATGTCGTTTCTTGGTATTGAGTCATAGATTCGTTCTAGATCTTGACAGAAGGCTACCTTAGTGTCTTCTTCCTGTTCATTTGTGGGACAGTGCACATTTATAAGGGTTATGTTAAAGAAATGCGTTTTTATCCTAAGCTTGCAGATTCTTTCATTGATGGCTTGAAAATCTGTTATCAGGTGCTTCATTTTATTATCTACGATAAAGGCTACTCCAAATTCTTTATTTCCTTCATCTTTACCGCTATACAGTATAGTGTGTGTTTTAGTGTCCCGGCTACGTTTTCCCAACCATTTAGTTTCTTGTACTGCAGTGATTCCTATTTTATATCTTTTCAGTTCGTGTAGAAGGATCCTCTGTGCTCCTGGTCTATTTAGCGTTCTGACATTCCATGTTCCCAGCATAAATTCCATATTCCGTTGCCAAAGTCGTCGTCTTGATATCCGTCCATTCCGAGGCCTATCTGAAGGTTTCGTAGTAGTACTTTTTGACAAGAATAGGTTACTGGCCTATCACCCAACCCCCTTTTCGGAGGACCATTTCTCCCTTCCTCGTCAGCCCTTACCCTACTTTCCACTGGGGTTGGTTACCCAATCTCCGGTAAGGTTGCTCAGGTTCTCCAGGGTTCACCCGTCGGTGACACGTCCAAGGCTTCTACAATTTGCAAGCCAAATGGATGCTGCAGTGAAGACAAAGGGAAGAAATTCTACACTATGCAATTCACATCCCCGTCTGCAGCTTGGTAAAGTTCCAAAGGAAAATGCACCTAGTTACTCTACGGAGTAATACGACTATAAAATAAAAATGTATACCATTTTTATTTAGTTGCAATGCGAAGGCAAAACAATCTTACTTTTCTTACTTCATCTTTCAATTGCCAGATGACGCTAGTCACCTACCCTATTTGTTTCAGTTGCAATGTATGGGAAAGCTCTCGGTGCTGGTCAGTTAGGATATGGATAACAACCCTACGCTCTCTCCGATGATATTCCAATAAGAATCGAAAATCGCGATTCAGAGAGCTGGATTGCACTCCGTATTCTAATTGAGAAGTAAGATTGTTTTGCCTTCGCATTGCAACTGAAAATGGTATACATTTTTATTTATACGCTCTGAACTTCGCTGGTGTCGCTCCTAGCGGATTACTAATGCAACTTTTACCGGTAATTTTTAAATTTATTATTTAATTGTTATCGCTTAATTCTTACAACACAAAAAAGTAATTAAATTGTAATCGATTTTTTAAAGATTTTGCTAACCATTTTAACGTTCTATTAATGAAATATTAATTTCTTACTTCGGATACTTTCACAATTATCGTGTAGATGGCGCTTAGATTAATTTATAATTACATATTACAAAATATTAAAAAAACTTAAAATTCAGTATTTAAAACGTAAGTATATTTAAGGTAAAAATATACACCAGAGCTTTGACCAACTAATATTATTTCCTATTAATGTTTTTAATTTCAATGTTTTAAATTAATCACTTTGACATTTATGTCAAATTTCCGGTAAAGGTTTACATACTTGTCACTACGGGCGCTCGCGACTTTTTAATTATCCCCTGTACCTACGAGCTCACAGCGTATAGTCGTATTACTCCGTAGATTAACTAGGTGCATTTTCCGTTGGAACTTTATACCAAGCTGCAGACGGGGATGTGAATTGCATAGTGTAGAATTCCTTCCCTTTGTCTTCACTGCAGCATCCATTTGGCTTGCAAATTGTAGAAGTCTTGGAGGTGTCACCAGGAAAATGTACCAATAAGTTTTTCAATTTAAAAATCTTTTAGTAATATTTTTAATATTTTCAATATTATTAATGTTGCTATTAGGATTGAAAAACTTCATCTTTCAATTGCCAGAAGTCCCCTACCCTATTTGTTTCAGTTGCAATGTGTGGGAAAAGCTCTCGGTAGCTGGATTGCACTCCGCATTCTAATTGAAAAGTAAGATTGTTTTGCCATCGCATTGTAACTGAATAAAAATGGTATACATTTTTATTTTGTAAATGATTATTTTATACAAAAGTAACGATTTGTAACGAATCCTCGAAAGTAACTATAATCAACATCACTACTATTCCTTTGCCTTTGCCCCTACAGTGTAGGCAACCACAACCGACATTAATATCGTTTTTCTTTATAAAATTTTCAATTTTTATTATTTTCAATTAAAGCCAGCTTATTTATAATCCGCAAACGAGGAGCAATTAGGTGATATGGTTATTTACCAATTTTACGGGTTTTTATACCCAGAAAATGAAAATTTATTTGAAATCTCAACTTTTTATTTGGTTATATCTCGAAAACGGAAAATCCGCAAATGAAATTTCGAATGGAGGGATTATCCTCAAATCAGGAGGAAATATTTTAGATATGGTGGATAATACTTTTGCTAATACAGTTTAGGCCCACCAAAATGGAAATCTTTTTTCTTCGGAAAATTCTTAATTTTTATGATTTTTAGTTAAAAGTTAAAAATTTTAGTTTTGGTTTAGTAAAAATGTATATTCATATTCATAATCCTCAAACGAGGAGGAATTAAAAGATATGATTATTTATTGGTTTTATAGCTTTTGATATTTACAAAAAGGAAATAAACACTTTGGTGCGGCGCCGAAAATTTTTATTTTTTATAACTCTAAAAAGGAAAATCCGCAAATGAAATTTCGAATTTCTTACGTCAGAAGCAATTATTTTAGATATACATTACAATACAGATAATACTTTTGCAAATACAGTTTAGGACCACCAAAATGGAAAATTTTTTCCTTCGGAAAATTTTTAAGCTTTATGATTTTTAGTTTAAACCAGGTCTATTCGTAATCCTCAAACCAGAAGAAATTAAATGATATAGTTATTGTTATTTTTACAGCTTTTAATAAATATCCCGATAATGGAAATATATACTTTGGCGCTGTCCCGAGAAATTTCATTTTGATATAACTTAAAAATGGAATATCCGCAAATGAAATTTCAAAGGAGGGATTGGGTGCATTCAGCAGACGCAATCGCTAACTAATCGATTAGTAATCGATTTGTGATTTACATGCTGAATGTCACAATTTATGTGGCATTCAGCAGAAAATCACTAATCGATTAGTTAGCGATTGTGTCTGCTGAATGCACCCATTACCTTTAAGCCAGGAGGAGTTGGTACATACTACTTTTAGCCTTACAGTTTAGGTTTACCAAAAGTGAAAATTATTCTGGATTACTTTGCCCCTACAATGTAGGCAACCAACATTAAAATCGTTTTTCCTTTATAACATTTTCAATTTTCACAATTTTCAATTAAAACCAGTTTATTCATAATCCGCAAACGAGGTGCAATTTTTTGATATGGTTATTTAGTGACTTTACGGCATTTTATACCCTGAAAATCGACATTTATTTTTAGCGCTGCGCCGAAATCTCCACTTTTGATTTGCTTATATCTCGAAAACGGAAACTCCGCAAATGAAATTTTGAATGGTGCAATTATCCGCAAACGAGGTGCAATTTTTTGAGCTATGGTAGAAGTCAAAATAACGACTTTGAAAAAACCGTTTCGCTAACTTTATGACGCTTAATTTTTGACATGGAGGTGCATCTTTCCATGCTCAGCCATTGGTAACACTGTTTATGACACTAATTGAAAGCTGGAAGGCAAACATTGAAATTATTTATATTTGTACCGCATTGAGTTTCTTAAGTTTTTTACGTTTAATAGTTTTTTTATAAAATAGTTATTGTTGTTATAAAATAGTGGTTTATATAATTGTTTTTATATAATAGTTTAATCGTTGTATAATAGTTTTTTATAGTTGTATTTTCCGAACATTTTGCTGTTGACTTCTGTAGCTTCTAGCTGTAGAAGTACTTTAACGACTGTATTTAGTTGTAAGCAGTGAATAAATAAACATAAGTAAATATTTTCAAAAGCTTTTGGTATATAGATCCATTTTCCCTCAAGGGGTATGAGTTAACCTACAGTAGAAAAAGTTTTTCAAGGGTGACAACATGGACAAATATAGTTACTTACATGGACATAGTTTTTTTTGTATTTGGAGCTTAGTAATAGTTTTTACACAGGTCAACAAATGAAGGCATTCAAGAGTTTAAATTCTTACAAATATTTTGAGGTAGGAGTTGTATATAATTGTGGAGCTATAAAAATAAATAATTTCATCATAGTGGTTCACCCCAGATATCTTAAAAAATTGACCTTTTAAAGAATTTGTACAGTCGGAAAAATGAAAGAATACCCATGAACGGTCACGTCAAACAGGTACAAGCACATATTTTGTATTTGCTGTTTTTTTCTATAAATAACAAACGATAGAGATAGATTAATTATATTAATAATATGTGATCGTTCATGGGTACTCTTTCATTTCTCCGACTGTACCTGCAGTGAAAAAATTTCAAGAGAAGAAACTGAGAATCTGCTGGAAGAGGTGAAATGTTTTTTGATTTTAGACAACGCTCCTGCTCATCCCTCTGAAAATATTCTATGATCAAAACATGGCAACTTTAGTTGTATGTTTTTGCCAAAAAATACATCGCTTATTCAACCCATGGATCAGGAAATAATTTTAGCAACAAAATGAATATATCGCAGAAAGTTTTTAGATGAAGTAATTGTATGATGAAGATAACACAGAAGATACAAGAGGGCAGCATACTTTGCAAAACTTAACTGTTACAATTTGAAATCAACAATTTGTTAAGTTTGCTACAGCATGGAAAGGCAGTTATTAAGGGGTTACATAGGTCTTGCGGGTAAAAAAAGTGACTTTTTAAAAAAATTATATCTTGGAAACTAAAAATTATTTTTATTTATAATTGGAACATGTAAAAGTATAGTACACTCAAAAAAATTTCAGCCAAATATATTCATTTTTGTAGAGTTGACTGCAATTTTTCGACAACAGCCCTTTTCTGCGGTGAGCAGCATAACAAGTCCAGTCTCATCTGAAATTTCTTGTAGTTTATACCTCTGGTTAGTGAATGAACAAAGATTTTTTTATTAGATGAGGTCATTTTTGTTTTATCAAAAAAAAAACTACTTTAAAAATGAGAAAAATTGGGGTCAAAAATGTGTTTAAACTTATGTAAAATCTTCAAATTTCATTTTTTTTAATTCCTTCGTTCATTTACTAGCCAGAGGTATAAACTACAAGAAACTTTTTGATTTCAAATGAGACTGGACTTAGTTATGCTGCCCACCGCAAAAAAACTTAAACTCTACAAAAATGAATATTTTTGGCTGAAACTCTTTTTGAGACTACCTTAAGTACTATACTTTTACATGTTCCAATTATAAATAAAAATAAATTTTAGTTTTCGAGATATAATTTTTTTAAAAAGTCACTTTTTTTACCCATAAGACCTATGTAACCCCTTAAAAAAATGTTTGATGGCCAAGATGCATACATATATTTAGAAGGAAAGTTCCTAATTTCTGTAGTATAATACATAATACCGAAGAGGAAGTAGCTCTAAGCGCCGGACTCCACTTGCGATTTGTAGTCGTGAAGATTGAACACATTCTTTCAAATAGAAGTCAATCCATGATTATTTAGTTACAAATGGATTGACTTGTATTTGAAACAATGTGTTCAATCTTCCTGATTACAAATCGCAAGTGGAGTGCGGTGCTAATAACACCAAAATATTCCATATATGTCCATAGAAGGTACACAGACATTGAAAAATTCCTGGAATATCCCCGAAAACACGTTCCCTGAACATGCCAGGAAAATCCTGTGTCAGCATTTTAAACATTACCTGAATGTCTTATTGGAACATTCCATGAATGTCCACGAATGTTCTTTGGACATTCAAAATATATTTTGTAGACATTCCCTGGATATACCAGAAATACAGTGGTGAGCGCTCTAATAACCTGCAAAATAGCACAAAAGATGGAAAACGTATTAAGTAGTGAGATAAAAAGAAATGAAACTAGTCGAGCTGGGAAATTTAGCGATATTAACTTATACATTTAGATTGTATTGATTGTGTACCACCTTCAGACGAGTTTGGAAACTACCACTGTCACAGTGACAGTTTTAGTTGACATACTCCTCTGATATGTGTAAAGGTGGGAAACAATCAATATAAAATAAAATTTAAAGGTTAATTTCACTAAATTTCCCAGCTCGACTAGTTTCATTTCTTTTTATCTCACAACTAAATATGTTGCCCGTCTTTTGTGCTATTTTGCCGGTTATTAGGGCACTCATCACTGTACATCCTTGCTGATGTGACAATACCTCCTATCTGTTTTTTCATGAGTTTTGTAGGAGAGATGGAAAAACATGTTTTAAGGTCACCTCCTGTGTTCATATGTAAGTTTTGACTTGTTTTGTAGTTCATAGATAGTTTAATTTACTACAAAACAAGTCAAAAAATATCATATGAAAACAGGAGGTGACCCTAAGACAAGTTTTTAGTCTCTCTTACGAAACTCATGAAAAAACAGATAGGATGTATTATTACATCACTGACAATATGTGGCCATACCAATTAATACATCCTTGATAAATATAAACATTTTTATTGAACAAAATCTTTTCATACATTTTTTTAATGCAATTTACTGATATTCCTAAATATTTCAAAAAAATGTGTCACATTTGCTTTGTAAACCTTTCTTTTGCCTTTCGTAGCCACATATTCCGTTTCCTTCCTGGGTTTTTGTAGACCACTTCTCTCAGCTGATTCTAAAAAAAATAAAATAAATGGTAATTTTTCTATCCTTTACAATTAACAATCAGAAGAAATATTTACAGGTAATAATATGCATAAATAATAATATTTTGTATTTTGACAATGACGTCTGATTTGGAAGTCGAAAGATTAATAAAATTATTTTTTAAGTTAAATTGTGGCTTATTTCCCAATTAGAATAGTTAATTACAAAAGTGCCTCAAATAACTGGCTTCAGAACAATAAATAATTCGTTTCATACCAACATTCGTCCAAAGTCAATTATACCTGTAGTATTTCCATGAAAAGATTCTTTAAGTGAATTTTGCATAGTTTTCTTTAAAATATCTCTATCAGGTCAGAACACAAATTTTTTTAACCTAAGACACATTATATACAAAGTATTTTTGAAATAAGTTGATACCGGGTAGGGTGAAATACTAAACCTATATCCCAAATCTTTATAATCTAAGTTTAAGCTTAGTTTAGCTAAAGTCAGCAATACTTGATCACTTGGTGACAAAACAGTATTTTGATGGTATTTGATAAATGGTGTAATATACTTTAAAGCTATTTTAAAAACATTGTAATTTGCTAAACCAGTATAATTTTTAGTTTTGGCATCATCATTTTCTATACTTTCACAAGATAAAGCTAATTTCTTAAGCTGATATTTAAAATCCTGTGTTAATGTTAATGACATAAAATGTATTTGTTAATTTTTCCATTGTAATATATGTTTGACTATTTGGCAAAATCTTGTCTTCTACTAAACTAGCTTTTATACCAAATAACTGCTATCTACCACTAACTATCCACTGTTTCTAAATCTACTAAAGTAACAGTAATGTATCATTAATGAAAAATGTGTAAAATCATAGACCTACCTAGTATTTGTAGAATATAAGACAGTCCAGTGTCTTATAAATCATTTCAAGAGGAATAAAAAAGCAATTTTTTCTTGTAGGTACCCTTTTCTTTTAATTCTCCTTTGGTACCTTAATTCCCATTTTAGATTTTGGGGAACTCATTTCATTGTGTTTATATACCCCATATTTATTGAAGGAACCCAATCTGGATTGTTATTATCAGTTAAGTCGGCTGATTTTCCTACAAGATTAGACTGTTAACATCTTCAAAAATGGTTAATGTTCAAATGTTGTAACTTACCAGATATAAGATGATTACAGGGGAATTTCCATTTTGCTAGTAAAATCTTAATATTTTATTGCATTTTACCATTGTTGTTGTCTCTCAGATGATAACTATAACTTATTTAGTTAAATTGGTTCAGTTTTGTGCTTAGAATGTAGCACTGATGGTAAGTGGTAAAAGCTAACTTTATCACGATTACTTTGCATTTCACACTTCAAAACACAACACCAATGAGGCATATTATCTTTCTAAATTAATACTTCCAGAGAAAATGTTAAATTAATCTTTGTACAACAACTAAAATGATCTAAAACCATAAGAACCTGATAGAATAATATTCAATGTTTGCCTTCCGGTAGCCATATTGATTTAATTTTGACAGCATCTTGGAACGGCCTATTGGCCATGAGCCGATGGGTAGAGGGGATTTGACAGCTTTCGCCAGCGCTGTTAGTGGCAGTTTTGTGCATTTATCTGATAAATTTAAATGGCGCGCCATGGGTAGAGGAGAGGGGATTTGACGGTTTTCACCAGCGCTGGTAGTGCAGCGTTGCCACATTTAGTAGATTTCTACTTTTTTGGTAGATTTTTGATAATTTTTAAAAAATTCTAGTAGGCAATATTTTTTAGTAGATTTTTGGTATATTTCAACATTTTCTTATGACTAAAATAAAATTTGCTTTTTAATAGTATTTACCCCATTTCTAAATTAATTCTTAGACATTTTGTTACAATTTCCCAATGTCATTACCGAAAATAAGATTCAGGGGTGGGATTCTGTGTACAATCGCTAACACCGCCGACCGCTTTCTATCAATGTCAATATATTTGAATTTTTAGTTTTAATTCAAATATTTTCTTGTTTTACTAAGTGTCACTTCAGCATCAACTAGGAAAACTAGAAAATAATTCAATTAAAGCTAAAAATTCAAATATTTTCACGACAATTGACATCGATAGAAAGCGAAGTGTAGATATCTACAGTGCACGGAATCTAGCCCCAGGACGTAGATGATGAATATTAAACAGAAATGAAACTGGATTCTGGTGTAACAAACTTACAGATTTCAAGTAGCAGTGCAATCAGTACCTATTTCAGGCGTTATTGAAGAGTTCTGGTATTCGGTGAGCCTGTTAGAAGCTAACGATGGAAAACTAAAATATTTGCAAAACAACAAATGTTGTGTTTGCGTGTTTCTAATGTAAAATGCGAAATAATTGTTTGAAGAATGTGATCCAGACATGCAGATGTTAAAATCAGTGGATGACAAAATATTATATACAAAATATTAAATATGAAACTGATAAAAATTAATTATAGTTGGTCATTTTGTTCCCCAGTTAAAATATAAAAAAGTTTGGTTTTTGTTTACAAACAGTCGTATTAATTTCTAGTTAAACTCCCTCTGTGGCTCAGTGGTAAGAGCGCCTACCTTTGGATCGAAAGGTCCGAATGGTCGTGAACTCGAATCTCACCAGGGTAGAGAATTTTTCGTTTATTTTAAATTAATAAATGAAAATAGTTTCTATCCTTGTGTGATCGGTACCCATCGGAGGGACCGCAGACGTTCGGATATAATTAGCGTCTCTGCAAAGACAATGACATCGACTTTGCAAAGTAACAAGACACTTACTCAACACACACACTACATATAACACTAGCTACCTAATTGGTAAAATCCACTGTACCATCACCATGCCAATGCCCATTAGTTGTCGAGGCATTAGCTAAATAAAAAAAATTTCTAGTTAGTCAGCTGTTATTTTTATTATAAATAGTCCTAAATTATATACAAATAGATTAATAAAGTTTTATAGCATATTTTAGTTTTTGATAAGTAGATTTTAGTAAGCTAAACTTACAGTAGATTTTCTAAATAAAATGTGGCAACGCTGTGTTAGTGGCAGTTGGCAGTTTTGTTTTGTGCATTTGATAAACTTCACAAACTGAAATGGCGGGTAATATAGATTTTTCAAAAAAGAAAACAAGATATTGCAGCTCTTGTATTGATTCATGTAAAAATATTGAATATAACAGTACTGGATGTAGTTATTATATTCGGAAACATTGCGTACATGTCCTGTATCAACTAAATCCTTTCCTTTTTTGGTGTTGCTGATTGAAATTGGATATCATGGGAAATAAGACTTGAATCCAGTATACTGTTTAATATCCATTTTGATAGAATTCAAACAAATTACAATTCATACAAATTACAAATTTTAATAAGCAAAGCAGTAAGCACACAAAAATAAACAGAGGTAACCTTTATGGTCTCTTGCGTAAGCATCATCCAGTCGCACGAACTTATATATTAAAATTATAATGAATAAAATAAAAAAACATAATTAATTTTACTATTAATTCTGTGTATTCGTTTAGTAATCAGGTTACAATAATATTTCAGTTCATAATTTGTGTCTTTCTAGATAAGTATCTATTTTTCTCGTTTTGTATATTTCACATACATAAATTTTATCAGAAAAGTATAAGTTTCAAACCGCGAGATAGCGCTACCGTCGAAACTCACAGCCAATTGGCTGTGAGTTTCGACGGTAGCGCTCTCTCGCGGTTTGAAACTTATACTTTTCTGATAAAATTTATGTATGTGAAATATACAAAACGAGAAAAATAGATACTTATCTAGAAAGACACAAATTATGAACTGAAATATTATTGTAACCTGATTACTAAATGAATACACAGAATTAATAGTAAAATTAATTATGTTTTTTTATTTTATTCATTATAATTTTAATATTTAATATATAAGTTCGTGCGACTGGATGACTGCTTACGCAAGAGACCATTGAGAAAAAGAATACGAACATTTTAAATGTTACCTCTGTTTATTTTTGTGTGCTTACTGATTTGCTTATTAAAATTTGTAATTTGTATGAATTGTAATTTGTTTGAATTCTATCAAAATGGATATTAAACACTATACTGGATTCAAGTCTTATTTCCCATGATATCCAATTTCAATCAGCAACACCAAACAAGGAAAGGATTTAGTAGATGCAGGACATGTACGCAATGTTTCCGAATATAATAAATGCATCCAGTACTGTTATATTCAGTGTTTTTACATGAATCAATACAACAGCTGCAATATCTTGTTTTCTTTTTTGAAAAATCCATATTATCCGCCATTTCAGTTTATGGTTTATCAAATGCACAAAACAAAACTGCCACTAACACAGCGTTGCCACATTTTATTTAGAAAATCTACTGTAAGTTTAGCTTACTAAAATCTACTTATCAAAAACTAAAATATACTATAAAACTTTATTAATATATTTGTATATAATTTAGGACTTTTTATAATAAAAATAACAGCTGACTAACTAGAAATTTTTTTTATTTAGCTAATGCCTCGACAACTAATGGGCATTGGCATGGTGATGGTACAGTGGATTTTACCAATTAGGTAGCTAGTGTAAAGTCGACTTTGCACTACATGATTTATCATGTGATTTGTCATATGATTTTTCCCATGACGAGTCGCATGACAATGCTTATGACAAAACAATGCAAAATCATATGACCAATCACACAGTGTAAACATGTAAATTTCACTCCATGACCAAATCATATGATAAATCATGTAATGTAAAGTCGACTTTATGTGTAGTGTGTGTGTTGAGTAAGTATCTTGTTACTTTGCAAAGTCGATGTCATTGTCTTTGCAGAGACGCTAATTGTATCCGAACGTCTGCGGCCCCCCCGGTGGGTACCGATCCCACAAGGATAGAAACTATTTTCATTTATTAATTTATAATAAACGAAAAATTCTCTACCCTGCTGAGATTCGAACTCGCGAGCAGTCAGTCCTTTCGGTCCAAAGGTAGGCGCTCTTACCACTGAGCCACAGAGGGAGTTTAACTAGAAATTAATATGACTGTTTGTAAACAAAAACAAAACTTTTTTATATTTTAACTGTGGAACAAAATGACCAACTATTATTAATTTTTATCAGTTTTATATTTAATATTTGTATATAATATTTTGTCATCCGCTGATTTTAACATCTGCATGTCTGGATCATATTTTTCAAACAATTATTTCGCATTTTATATTAGAAACACGCAAACACAATATTTGTTGTTTTGCAAAGTTACATATATTATAATTAGGCCCGGTCTTTTCACCTCCGAATAAATATTTATTAGGAACTTTATCCGGCAGATTACATGTAAATATGTCAAATAAACCTCCGAATAACTTTTATCCGGAGGTGAAAAGACCGGGCCTTAGATATTTTAGTTTTCCATCGTTAGCTTCTAACAGGCTCACCGAATGCCAGAACTCTTCAATAACACCTGAAATAGGTACTGATTGCACTGCTATACTTGAAATCTGCAAGTTTGTTACACCAGAATCCAGTTTCATTTCTGTTTAATATTAATCATCTATGTCCTGGGGCTAGATTCCGTGCACTGTAGATATCTACATTTCGCTTTCTATCGATGTCAATTGTCGTGAAAATATTTGAATTTTTAGCTTTAATTGAATTATTTTCTAGTTTTGCTAGTTGATGCTGAAGTGGCACTTAGTAAAACAAGAAAATATTTGAATTAAAACTAAAAATTCAAATATATTGACATTGATAGAAAGCGGTCGGCGGTGTTAGCGATTGTACACAGAATCCCACCCCTGAATCTTATTTTCGGTAATGACATTGGGAAATTGTAACAAAATGTCTAAAAATTAATTTAGAAATGGGGTAAATACTATTAAAAAGCAAATTTTATTTTTGTCATAAGAAAATGTTGAAATATACCAAAAATCTATTAAAAAATATTGCCTACTAGAATTTTTTAAAAAATATCAAAAATTTACCAAAAAAGTAGAAACCTACTAAATGTGGCAACGCTGCACTAACAGCGCTGGCGACGGTGCTGGCGATAACCGTCAAATCTCATCTCCTCTACCCATGGCGCGCCATTTAAATTTACGCTGTGTCTAGGTACACGCTAACGTGTACGCAAATAAAAAAGTTAGGTACACGCGAATTAACCTTCATCAAGCCAGTGACGTCATTATTTAGCGTGCGCAGTGACTTTATATTTTGGTACACGCTATTTTGATATGTTTAGTGTTTGTTGTTTTTTGGTAGAACATATTTTAATTAAGGGAAGGGGAAGGGAAGCAAACTTAATTGTAATAAAACAATATGTATATAAAAGTATATATTTAGGTTAGCAAAATAAATATTAGTTAACATGATATATACAAAATACTGCTAAAATAATTTTTATACGTAAATTAATTATACCAGATTATATTGGTGTTAATTTTTGTTGTGGTGTTTATTTTTATTTATACAGGGAGTTGAACTTGTTACGATTTTTATAGAAAATTGGTTATAACTTTGTAAATACCCTGTATAACATAATAAACCTTTATATTTTTGTGATATGGAGTTAAGAAGATTTTGAACATAAAATAAAATATAGGCTGTTCCATTTAAAAAATATAAGTTTGGTCTGCCACTTATCGAACGCCCTGTAACATTCTAACTGATTTTAGTAATTTTGTAATATGAAGTTCAAAGTTTGCTAAAATTTTTGTTACTAACTTTTATTGCTATCTATTACTATAGCGGATCTACTGAGCTTTATCACACTAATCAATCGCCCCGTATATTTTATCTTATTACTTCTGCTACCCTTATTACTTCTGCTACCTAATCACGAATTTTTGTCTCTTATCTTTTTTCATACTGTTTTAGAATGTTGTTAAACTCATTAAAAGAACTAAATAATTGTCCACGCTCCATAGTTAATTTAAAAAAAAAACACTAAACAAGAAAAAAAATAAGGAAACTCTTTACAAATCAATACTAAAGTGTAAACATAAAGCGATTAGACAAATTCTAACCACACTCTAACACTCGCGATACTTACAGATACTTAATATCACAGCATACACGCGGCTCAAATTAGCGTGTACCAAAAAACCCAGTCATAGTACACGCTAAATAATGACGTCACTGACTTGATGACGTTTAAGCGTGTACCTAACTTTTTTATTTGTGTACACGTTAGCGTGTACCTAGACACAGCGTTAAATTTATCAGATAAATGCACGGTTATTAGACTTTATTACGGTTGTCTTGTCCGACGGTGGTGGGGAGACTTATATTTTTGACTTTACGTCACAAGAGTTTACATTCCCATATTTTTAAATGATTTTCGATCATTGAATGTGTGTTATTGTGTATATATGTGTATTATTTGTGTTATTATGAAATAATAAGACAAATAGTACACATTTTATCTTATACCTCGTGGTGAATCGTAAAAAGGGCCATAGGAAACCCAATGTAAAATTCTGAATTGTTGAATTCCTTCTTCCGTAATTATTCTACATCAAAAGTCGTGACAGAATATTTGTAGAGAATTAAAATCTGTATTAAAATCAAAAGTTAAAATTGTGTGTGTGTGTGTTCACAAAGAGGGGATGGCATTAGATAAACTTTTTGCCACAGATATTTGAAAGTTGAAGATTGAAGATGTCATATTAAATTTTTATTTTAGAATCTTTAAGAAATTGTATGATAATATCATTAATAGTTTTGGTATTGAAGCTTAGTAGATGTGAAATATTCAGCGGTAAACTTACATTCCGCTCCTGAAGTCTAGCAATTAGTGCTTTCGTATGGTTTTTATTAAGTTCACAATTAAAGATTATATGATTTAAATCTGCAGTAGAGTAGTTATCACATGAACAGAGAGAGTTGATACGCATTCCTATTTTAGCTAAATGTGCAGGAAAATTGCCATGGTTTAATCTTAAGCGACTTAGGGATGTGGAATAAAACCGAGTAACGTGATAATCAAATATATGTGGGATATTTTGCGGAAGTTGTGGGTATATGTAAGTGTATGGATTCCTCGAAGTTTGTACAAACTTAAGCCAAATAGTTTCCCATTTCTTTCTTAATTTTTTATTCAATTCTGGAATGTAATCGCTGGAGATTGTTAAATCTACTATTTCATTTAAAGTTGCCGAATTCTTTGCCATTTCATCTACTATCTCATTTTCTTTGATTCCAGCATGTCCTTTTACCCAGATAAAGACCAAGTCACTACTATTATTTTTAAATCGAGCGATTGTCTTTCTAATATGGCATAACAACTCATTGTTGTGTTTTTTGGTTATTGGTTGTGATATTGCCTCAAGAGCAGATAAAGAATCTGATAGTATAACCGTGTCTCCAAAGTTCTGTTCAACCGCGTAAGTTAGGGCTCTTTCAATAGCATAAAGTTCGGCAGTGAAGATAGATGTACATTTAGGCAGTCTAAAAGAATTACCACTTTTGATATTAGAAACATAATAAGCGCTACCTACACTATTACATGTTTTTGAACCATCTGTATAGATGTATTTATAATAAAAGTTAAAATTGTTCTACGATTTAAATGCATTCCAAAATTTTTTAAAATATGATACATTTGCCACAATAGGTATGCGTGTAAAAGTATATAAGGCCACACGTTACTATTTAACTGACAGTACTCACACCATTGACTGAATAAAAAAACTTTATTATTAATCCTGTCTCCGCAACTGAGCAGGGGCGTCATTTGGGCGTCCAGGGGGGGGCATTTGCCCCCCCCTGGCCCTAAAAAATGACTGAAATTTACAAAAAATACATCAATATTCATCATAACATCATATATAATGTATTGTATATATAGTGCTTGCCCCCCCCAAACAAAATTTCAAATGACGCTCCTGCAACTGAGGGTATCTTATTAACTGTATTGTTTTTAAACAATAGAAGATAAAATAAAAATATTGACAGTTCAAAAATGTGAACATTATTGCATTGTGTGTGGCCTAAGTTTGGGCTGAAAACTAAAATGCATTACATTTTTACAAAATTTTGGAATATGTTTAATTACGTAGACCAATTATAACAGTTATTTCCAATACAGATTTCAATCCTCTTCAAATAGTTTCTAATGTCTTTTGATGTAAAATAATTATTAGGGAAGCTGGAATTCAACAGTTCAGAATTTTACATTGAGTTAATGCAAAACTTTGACGTATGTCAAAATTCTCAATGTGTTTTAATTGTATTCATTTTTTTCGAATCCTAAGAAAACTAATAAATATTTTTGAAAAATTTAAACTCAGAATGAAAGACTACATTATTACCGAGGGCTGAAAGTCCCTGAAAACTTCTATAATGTTTATTTTAATAAGTTACAGGGCTGAAAATAAAAGAGAAGTGTGATATTTAATTTCAAATATATCATTCAATAGAATCTGCGTGTTTATTCTAAGGGGCTTTCCGCCCTCGGTAATAATGTAATCTTGCATCCTGCGTTTAAATTTTTCTAAAATACTTGGTTTTCTCAGGATTCGAAAAAAATCATATTACGATTCAAATGACAGTAAACTCTCGTGACGTAATCTCACCCTTAATGATCATTGGTTAGTCGATTTAGGCCACCGTAGTAATGTCTAAGAACCGTGGGTTGTTCGAACGTGGTTCGAACGCTAATCAACAATGATCATTATCAAATATTTAATTACTGTCACCAACTGTCAATGTCAACTTTGTTTGGGTTGCCGAAAACATAATTGATTACAATTATGAGACTAGTTAATCAATTAACATAACAATTATTAACATAATTGATTAATAAATCTCATAATTGTAATCAATTATGTTTTCAGCAACCCAAACAAAGTTGACATTGACAGTTTCATGACAGTAATTAAATATTTGATAATGATCATTTTTGATTAGCATTCGAACAACCGGCCCTTATACTATTATATGTTAAATAAGTTTAAAATAAATAAATTTTATTTGCTACACTTATTTGAAAAATCAAGACCGGTGCTGCAACATATATTTAAGCAACGCCGGATCTGACCACTTAGGGCGGATTTCTCATAACTACGTTAATCTACAGTTCAACTGACTGCGGTTCAACGGTGATCTTAGGTTATTCGGTTATCCAATTCTCATTGGCAGTTCAGTTGTTCAGTCGTGGTTCACGTTCTACGGCTTAATCTTCGTTGGCAATGCAAAAATCCCTAGATTCTAGTAAGTTTATTTGGTTTAAATTAAATTTATTTAATTACAGCGTGGTATTGTTATTATTGTTTATTTTGTTTGCGTGTTTGTGATTTTATTAAAATGGCGAAACGCGTTACCAATTTTAGCAAAAATGAGGAAACTCTACTATTAGATTTAGTACTTAAATATAAGGACATACTTGAATGCAAAAAAACCGATACGAGTAACAATAAAATAAAGTGGGAAGTGTGGATGCAACTCACTAAAGAGTTTAATTCCGTCAGTGGGGAAACGACGAGGGATGTAAAAGGACTTAAAAACAAATATGAGAATATCAAAAAACGGACCAAACAAAAATTTGCGGGTATAAAGAAGTACGCAAGTGGAACTGGCGGGGGTCCACCACAAAATCCCGTTTTTACAAACACCGATGAGGCTTTACATGAGATCATAGGCCCGCAAATTACTGGTACACAGTCCAGTTATGACTACGATTCGAAGGGTATGTATATATTTTTCCATTATATTAGTTTAAAACCTTTTTTAAATAGGTAGCATATGTTCACTTGCCATTGCTGCAAATAATGTGTTATATAAAACTATAAAAGTTAGTGTGTGTCATGCAATGAACTGTCAGTGTAATGAGTAGTATTATTGATATTTTGGAATACTTATCCAATTTTAAAAATATTTTTTTATTATAGAAAGAGCAATGCCAGGACACGCCACCTTCAAAAGTCTGGACAGCCTGTCAAACTTTCTTCCTTCTACAAGTGGTATGTATATATGTATTTTTTATTCACTTCACACTTATGTTCAAGGTAAAGGTTTTTTAATTAGCACATGTTCAGTTGCAAGTAATATGCAGGGGCTTAGGATCACACAAACGTAACTACAGTCGGAAAAATGAAAGAATACCCATGAACGAACATATAAAACACGCTGTATTTTCCTGTCACTGTGTCACACAAAAAATTGGCCAGCGCAAGTACATGTAATAATTATTGTTACATGTACTTACGCTGGGCAATTTTCTTTGTGACACGGTGAGAGGAAAATACAGCGTGTTTTATATGTTTGTTCATGGGTATTCTTTCATTTTTCCGACTGTACATTTTATTTTCTTTATTTCTGTGTACAGACATATCAGGGTTGAACATTATATGTAAATAATGTAGATATGCATTTGCAAATCAGAACGAAAGAAGGTGAATGTACGTTCATTTGAATCTTAAATAGGTTGAAGTTTGATATGTCTGTCTGTACACAAAAATAACGAAAATATTAAAAATGTAGTTACATTTGTGTGATCCTAAACCCTTGTATGTTATATGAAAATTAGCCAATATACAACTGATATTTTGGAATACTTACTCAATTTTAAAAATGTTTTTTATTGTAGAGAGAAAAATGCCAGGACCTTCCACTTCCAAAGGTCTGGATAGGTTGACAAACTTCCTTCCTTCTACAAGTGGTATGTATATATGTATTTTATTCACTTCACTTATGTTCAAGATAAGGTTTTTAATTAGAATATGTTCTGTTGCCATTATTGCATGTAATATGTTATATGAAAGTTAGCCAATATACAACTGATATTTTGGAATACTTATTTCAATTTTAAAAATATTTATTGTTGTAGAAAGAACAATGACAGGACCCTCCACCTCCAAAGGTCTGCAAAAGCCATCAACAGCCAGAGGTATGAATAGGGAGGAAAACTTGCTTACTTCTACTAGTGGTATGTACAGTTACGATCACTGAATAGTTTACACCCTAATTTTTATATTGTAATACTGTAAAATTGCAGTGTCATACGGATCTGATAAATGTCAAAGTCAGTAAATTTTAAAAAGTCAATACTTCTCAAAAATTTTCGCGTGTTGAAAAATAAAATAAAACAATATCAAACTCCTCCAAAAATCTCTTTTGTATGCTTTCCATTTTGTTAATTTTTTTTATTTAGCTTAATGCCTCGACAACTAATGGCCCTTGGCGTTTTTGTTAAATTTTATAAAATATATTTATATTATTTTGATTTTTTTAATTTTAATCAACCTATTCTAGATACACCACTGGTAACGTCACTTTGACGTAAAAGATGCATTTAAACGAGGTAAAATTTAAAAAAATCAGCTCCTAGATACGTAAGCCTGTACTGTAAACTATTCAATGATCGTAACTGTACATATTTGATTCATTTCACTTATGTTTGAGATAAACGTTTTTTCATTAGTATATTGATGGTTAAATACTGAAAAATCATAAGTCAAAATCTACAACTTTTCAGGAGAGTGAACAAACTTTGCTGCTTAGTGCATGTTTTTTTTACTGTATTTATTTAATTATTACTTTGAAACAAACATGCCAAAACTGTTCGTTTATTCAGAAACAGAACTGTTTCTGAGTTCACCTGTTCATCAGAAAAGAAAAAAAAACGTGTACTAAGCAGAAGTTTTTTGGCTCTCCTGAAAAGTTGTACATTTTATGTACCGTCGTGTAAATTGTATTTAACTGTCGATATGTTGCTGTTACTGCATGTAGTTGCTAATTTTCATTTAATTATGTTACAATTTTCATTTAACATATTACGTTAGATGAAAATTAGCATATTATGCCCTTTAACATATTGTTAAATGAAAATTAGCCAATAATAATATTGATATTTTGGAATACTTAGCCAATTTTAAAAATATATTTTATTGCAGAAACAGAAATGCAAGAGGCTAAAGGTCTAAATAGGGAGGAAGATTTGCTTTCTTGGACAAATGGTATGTAAATATTTGATTCGT
This sequence comes from Diabrotica virgifera virgifera, assembly GCF_917563875.1. NCBI lineage: Eukaryota > Metazoa > Arthropoda > Insecta > Coleoptera > Chrysomelidae > Diabrotica > Diabrotica virgifera. The sequence goes on along the minus strand of NC_065443.1, from coordinate 180,700,095 downwards.
ATCACTTATGTTTAAGATATAATATGTTATGTAACCCTTTCAGTCACCATGTTCATTTAAACAAACATAAATTTTTTTGTGGGTATTTATTTCACATGTGCGACGCTTGAGTCACCATTGTCATTTTGACAAACATAAATTTTTTTTATTGAGTTTATGAGCAAGATTTTTTGTTTATAAACCTTTTAAAAAATCATATAACTCAACTTCCAAGTTTTATATTTTTATCTTTGCAAACAAAAACTCATTCCGGAAAGGGTTAATTAGTATATATGTATGTTGCTGTTACTGCAAGTAATATTATGTTAAATGAAAGTTAGCTAATAGGTATTAATATTGATATTTTAGAATACTTGTTTAATTTAAAAAATTTTTTTTTTCAGAAATAGAAGAAATTTCTTTTTTGGTGGGAAGTAGCGATGAAGATATCTTTAACAATGAAGATATGAACGAAGAATATATTATTATAGACGAGCCCATTAAAAACGAAAATCGCCAACAGAATGACCCTGGTAATTTACATTTAGTACAGTAATTTTAGTTACAGTAATTTTTCCATATTATAAACAAGTTGGTTTAAAATGTTTCGTTTACAGAATCTCTTATTGGCCAAGAGGATTGGTCAACATATACTCCAAAGATGCTAAAGCAGAAAAAAGCAGAACCGCTTCGTTTAGGTAATACTTAAATATTTTTAAACTTTAGTTTTTTAATAGGTAGATTACTGAAAGGTTTAAGCAGTGTTTGCCTGAGTATGTTAAGGATCGAAGAAGATTGAATTTTAGCTCATAATATTCATTTTATTTTAATATTATTTTCAAGAAAAATTCATTTTTAACTTGTATTATCGTTAGCATAACATCCAGTAAATAATTAAAAAAAAAGAAAAACAAATAAAAAACAATTTAATTCATTAATTGTAAAAATTTTCCACTTGTTACAGGGACCAAAAAGAATTTAAAAAATACAGTGGCGAAATGGGGGCAAGCCAAGGAGGGTCATATACGCCAACAAAACTCATGCCTTAAAGCACAGCATGAAAGGAAGATGCTGATAATGGGAATAGTGGCCAAAAAGAAAATCACGATGATGGAGGAGGAAGCAGCACGGAATAAATTGGAACATGAGAAAAGAATGGAATTGATGGAGAAGACAATGGCACTGATAGAACAAGAAGCAGAAGAAAGAAAAGAAATAATGAAAAAATATTTAAAAAAATAAAATTAATAAAAATTATTTGAGTACATTAATGTGTTTGTAGTACCCATCCCTATAATTTTTTTAAACTACCCAACCCAGTTACTGAATGCTACTTTAAAAAATGGCATGCATTGTAACACACGGAAATTTACTATATCGGTTCACTAAACTCGGACACAACAGGCTAGGGAGTTTAGTAGGTAATTTTTATGTTTTTGGCCAATTTTGCCAAAATTACAAACTATTTAGTAATTATTAACCATTTAGTAATTATTTTTTTTGCCAAATTACTTACTAAAATCACTAGCCAGTTGTGTCTGAGTTTAGCGAACCGACTATAACAGTAATTTTGTATATTATGTAATTAAATATTTCAATTTTTGTGTTAGATATAAATAACATTCAAAATGTTTTAATACAAAATGATTTCAGTTTATTCCTTGGTGGGGTTACACAATTGTAAATATAAAATAAAAAAACTGGGTTCTAAAAATTTTTTTATTTATTTATCAGGTAATATAAATACAGAGTAGGAATAAATGTAATAAAAAGAAAATATTTAAAATGAGAAGACTATATTTGTATTATAATTATAAAATTAGCCATAGAAAAAAATTATTATAATATTTTAATATATACAGGGTGTCCGATTAAGTCGGCACCATATGGGAAACTTTTTTAATTTGATGAAATAAGTTATTCTTTGTATGTAAATGACATACTCTTAATTCTTAACGATAAAATCATTGGTTTTAGAGATATTTAAAATTAAAAACGAAGAGGCATAATACATTAATCAAAATAACAGTGCCATTTCATTAACTTCAGATATCTCTAAAACTAATAACTTTACCGTTATGTATGAAGAGTATATTTATTTATTATTATACGGGATAACCCCATTAACAGTTAAAATTTACAATAAAACTTAGGATTTAAAACATAAATAATTACCTATAGTATAAAATCACTAATTAAAGTTCACTACATACCAAAAAAAAAAAAATCAAGTGTACCAATATACAGTCCATCTAATTTACTTACCGTTGCACATCATTATCTACGTTAGAGATCTAAGTTGACATTGCTGCCCAATTACAAAAAATTCTTGAATTCATTTTAAATCAAATACATCACACAATTTTTGCGGAAGTGGATTATACAGCAGAACAAATTAATATTCAATGTAAATAAATAAAAACTTTAGAAATAGAAAACAAGAATGAAGTTATAATCTTACGTTAAAGTATATAATAAAAAAGGTAAATATAATGAAAGAAATACTTATAGTAAAGAATATAAACAAATATGAAGTGTCATCACCACAACTGTCAAATAAATGTTACCAATTTATGCCTAAATATCACCTGCATTCGATTATAGTTACAGTGTATTCCGAACAAATGTGCTTCATAAAAACGCTGTATAATCCATTTATACAAATTAAATGAAACATATTATAGTGTATTTCTTTAAGTTGACAATAATAGAACTCTTTAAATATTATTTCCACGCGTATATAATAAAATATGTCTAGTGGCTGTAATGCCAGTGTACTCGGCAAAGTGCAAAAAAGAACACACCTGCCGCCTAAATATTTTGTGTTGGTATCATGTGACGTCACGGGCTATGACGCGGATGACGTGCAATGGTAAATAAATTAGATGGAGTATACATAATATCACAAAGCAGAAATCTTTTTCTAGAAAATTATAACCCACAAAACAACTCTTTTTCATGGACTAGAAAAAACTTAGTTAATTTTCAATCAAACTATCAAAATAGTTAATTAACGATAACCTCACTGTATTATCACGATTATGATTGAACATGTTTATTTCATTTTCTACAAAAGTTTCAGCTACATATTGCTGGAAAAATGGTATCTCATCAGGCATATTGTCATTGTTTGCCATTGCAATATTATGCAATACAGCACATGTGACAACAATGGCTTCAACTTTTGTAGATTTCACACGAAGACCATATGCTAACACAGGGAATCTTCTCTTCCATACCCCAATGCATCGTTCAATTGGATTTCTTGTGCGAATCTGCGATTCATTAAACAAATTTTCAGCTGGAGTTCGTGGATTTGCTAAAGGAGTAATAAGATAAGGTTTTATGCCATAACCACTATCTCCTACAATAACTGAATTTCCAAAATCACCATTTTCAAATTCTTCTTTGATCCTCGAAGATCTGAAAATATGCGAATCGTGTGCACTTCCAGGCCAGCGACAAACAATATTTTGAATATTCAACTCACTGTCACAAATCAGCTGAAATGAAAAAAAAAATATATATATATAGGTATATTTATATAATACAGTGATGAGCGTGCTAATAACCGGCAAAACAATGCAAAAGATGGAAAACATAATACATTGCGAAACAAAAAGAGATGGAACTAGTGGAAATGGAAATGATCGTTATAAATGTACAAGTTAACATTACATTACATAGTTTCACACCTTTAAACGTCTGTGACAGGAGTATTTTATAAAATTCACAGTGACACTTGTCATACTCTTCCGATACGTCTAAAGATGGGAAATTATGTAATGTAATGTTAATTTATTCATTTGTATCAATAATTTCCACCTCCACTAGTTTCATCCCTTTTTGTTTCGCAATGTTTTATGTTTTCCATCTTTTGCGTTATTCTGCCGGTTATTAGCGCTCTCATCACTGTAAATATATATAAACATAGTTACAATTTATATCGATTTGTGGCAAAGTAATGTAAGTGACATTTTTGGTGAATCATATGTTTTTCCATTAAACTAACACTATTATTGTTTAGAAGGAACTGCCAAAGTGTAGTAAGTCTATACATATGTATATTATTATGTAAGTCTATACATAATACGTAATATTATTATGTATAAAGAAATTCTAGGCTTACTACACTTTGGCAGTGCCTTCTAAACAACAATAGCATTAGTTTAATGGAAAAACATGATTTTCGCCAAAAATGTCTCTTACGTTACTTTGCCAAAAATGTATCAATATGTTAGATATATTGGTATACCTGAATGTTGAAAGAAAAAAAATTTTTCCTGTTTCTGTAGAGTTCTGCTGTGTCACCTCCAGGAGATTGTATTCTTACATGTGTGCAGTCAACAGCCCCAACACATTTTGGAAATTTAGCGATTGAATAAAAACCATTTTTTACTGTTGACATTTGTTCCTGTGTTCTGGGCATTTTGATAAAATTATTTGCACGTATCGCAATTGCATGGCAAACTTTATGCACTGCCCTGCAAACACTGCTTTCACTAACACCATGTAAGTCACCAGACACTTTTAAAAAACAACCTGTTGCTAAAAATCTTAATGCAACCAGAACCATTTCGCTTGAAGTTAGTGCCTCATTCCTAAAAAAATAATATATTATAACTACTCCTGTACTAATACCTATTTGCAAAGAAGTATAAAATATTATATTCTATTATTTACCTGTTTGTATTGGAAGAAATATCCTCCGATATCATATCCACAATCTGTTCAACACATGCTTTTCCCATTCTGTAACGATTCCTAAATTCGGTATCATCCCATTTTTCAAATTGATTTTCACGAGTCCTATATACACGTTGTCTGTTAGGTTCCAACAATTCTTCAACTACTTCCAAAAATTCTTCATCGTCGCTCGTGAAATCCATTATAATATATCTTCTATTCTCAACACTACTTTTTAAACCAAATAAACACAAACAAATATGTTTAGTTATAATATCCACAGCAGATCTATTTTGTAATAACAAGTAAAATTAACAATAATAAAATAATAGGTTATATTTATTTATTATGACAAGACAGCGTTTCATGTCAAATTGAAATAATACTACGCATGCGTAAACCTTTGGTTCATCTGAACTCGCCTTGAACCACAGATCACTTAACTCTCTTTAGATGTTTCACGCAGGTATCTCAAGGTCATCCTAAACTAAATGTCATTTTTAGTAATGATACGTTTTCTGAGATGTCGCCATGCACCTAGAGTGAAGATTTCTTCTATATCACTGAGTCTGAGTGTCATTATAATTTGTCAATTGTCATCATTAATCATGTCAGTATGCCTATGCCTTTATCTTTAATCTTTATGTCAGTAAATGTTTATCTGATTGTTAGCAATAATAAAAAATCCTGATTTAGATAAAATGGATTCAAATACAGTTTTTGAAACAAAACGAATGTGATTTGAAGATCCCTAGGAAGATCAAATTCCTAGCTTACATTTGCATGGTGAGTTCAACAAGTATTTGTTATTAGAGAACAAGTAACACAGTTAGTGGTGTAGGGAAGCAAACGAATGTAACACCAAGTAAGTAACCCCTACTGAAAATAATATAATTAATAAAAATTATTTTACGTGAAATGAATATGGTTATTATCAAATCAATTATATTAATTTTTTGTTTTAGTTGAAAGTCCTTCAACAAGTAGAGATGCACACATGTTTTAATCATTTGAGATACCCTTTTGTAGAAGTATTTGGAAGATAACTATTAATAATTTCATTTGTAAAGATACGATTTGTAAAAAAGTATATACAAAGTGGTTTTGCTGATATTAAATAAATAAATAAAAATATGTTGTCACGTCTTATTTTTTCCCAAATGGTATTTTGTATATTTGAAATTAAAAATAATTTGCATATTTTAAAACCAAATTATTTTTTTTTCAACTATACAAATATTTTAACCTAACATTTTCTTCCCACCAAAATTACATTTTAAAATTCCCGCTTGCATTAGTTCCGATACAAGCGGCATGGAGCGCTGTTTTTCATATTTAACCAAAGCGTTATCGTGAAACATCTAGAGGAGGTAGGTGATCTGTGCCTTGAACGGCCGAATTTCACCGTTAAAATTGAACGCAGTTTAAACCACCAAAATCGCGTGAACGGGAATTGAGAAAGACGATTTTGACTTTTAACTGTCGTTCACCAAAAGTTCAGGTTAAACTGGAGTTGAACTCGATATGAGAAATCGGCCCTTATTAGACCGATAAAATGGCGCAAGGTCACAGAATCTGTCTGACAGCTAAACAATGAAATTTATTGAAGTGCACCTTCGGGTTGTTCGGTGGTTTAGCCATCCACCGGCCACCACTGACAGTTCATTGGAATCCCTAATTAATCGTACCTCAAATTAGGGATTCCAATGAACTGTCAGTGGTGGCCGGTGGATGGCTAAACTGACATGGCCATAGACATAGATAAGGGGGGTGGTCATCGCGTATCTAATGTTAACATTAAATATTGACAAATTTGTAAAGAATATCCTGTTTGGTTTTGTTTTTTTGTTAATTGTGTAGCGAAATCTGTGAAATTGTGATAGCAATTTAAATATGAAGTGGTTTAATAATTGGATACGCCTATGGATGACAGTTTTGCCATCCAGCAGCCATATTATATCACGTGATTTGGAATGCCTAATTGGTTTAACCAAGTTTAACCAATTTGGTTATGTTACTGAGTTTTATTTGGTTGCCCTAAACTGTAAGTTGTCCTTTGTCCAAAATGTCCGAGGATAATAATATGTCCAATTCTAAAGAAAAAATAATATTCAAATCTAAAATTTTTATTTATTATTAGACGGGAAACCCCCATTACAAAAAAAAAATAATAGTACATTTTTGATTAAAGGCTATATCAAAACTAATCTAAATAGCATCCTATTAAAAAAAGCTTAAAAGATACATATAGGTACAAATATATCACATACAGAATGAACAAAAAGTTATTTAAATAATAAATCCATTAGGTACATAAGTTATCACTAATAAACTGGCACATATGTAATAGCAATATAACATTAACATATTTCCAAAAGAGTTCTCTTAAATGACTGAAAAGAGTTATTAAACACATCCAATCTATCTTCTCTATTCATAAACTCTAGGGATCGATTCATGAATGAGTGTCTACCATAATTTGCTGCATGAAAGCCAATAAAAAATAAGTTATTTTGTCGAAGCATTCTCTGTGGAACAGCAAATTTGATTTGTGAAAGAATTTCTGAACATGATATATTTCCATTCAATAGTTTGAAAACAAAGCAAATATCAAACATGGTTCTTCTCTTCTTTAATGTATCCAGTTTAAGATACCTTAAAATATGAGAATAGTTGTGGTCAGGAATCATATTCAGATTGAACATATAATTATAATATCGTAGGAATTTATGTTGCACACTCTCCAGTAACGACTTATAGACATTATACTGAGGAGACCAGATAATTGACCCATATTCAAGCTGTGATCTGACCAACCCAACATATACTGTCTTCACTGCCTCCAAAGATAACCCTTTACAATTTCTTAGTGTAAAACCTAACATCCTGTTCGCTTTTACTGCTAGTTTATCTATATGATCACTAAAATTCAGTTTGGAGTCAAATAGTATACCCAAGTCTTTAGCTACCTCATTTATTTTAAGATTTTGCCCATTTATAGAATAGAATGATGGTATTCTATTTTTTTTTCCTATGAAATTAAATCTGAAAGCATTTATCAATATTAAGGTCTAAGAGATTATGTTCACACCACTGAGAAAGACTATCCAAATCTTTTTGTAGTAAACTAATGTCAAGATCATTACGTATAGTTAAAAATAATTTGAGATCATCAGCAAACATGAGAAAGTCACAATACTTCAAGACCTTTTTGAGGTCATTAACAAACAGGTTAAATAACAAAGGAGAGCAGTGTCCCCCCTGAGGAACCCCTGAACATACCTCAATCACTCTAGATATAAAGTTACCGATTTTAACTACTAGCCTTCTATCGCACAAAAAACTACGCAACCATTCCACCAATCTATCAGAGAAACCTATATTTCTCAGCTTCTCAACCAATAACAAGTGATTGACCTTATCAAATGCCTTGGAGAAGTCAGTATACACAGCATCAACTTGATACCCCCTCTCCAAGGCATCCAACAACCTACCATGGTATAGAAGCAAGTTGGTCATTGTGGAATGACCTCCTCTAAAACCATGCTGTTCATCAATAATGATGTGTTTGCAATGCCAGTTCAAATAACTATACATGAGACTATCAAATAATTTTGGGATAGATGATTGTATGGATACACTACGATAGTTTTTTACATCATTTCTGGAGACTGTTTTAAATATAGGCGAGATATAACTTTCTTTCCAGATATGGGGAAAAATTCCAGTAGATAGAGACAAATTAAACAGTTTACACAATGGCTGAGATAATGAATATTTGCACTGTTTTAAAACAAGATTTGGAATGCCATCAGCCCCAATCATTAGCTTATTAGGAAGAGTCCCTAACTTTTCGAAAACCTCAGATACACGTATCACAGGACAATCTATGTTAATTTGGCTATAAAATTTTTCAGGAGACATTGCCTTTGCATTTGAGAAGACTGTAGAAAAGTGATTAGCAAATAAGTCAACAATTTGTTGACCATTGGTAGCAACTGAATTATTTAGAACCATGTTTTTCGGAATATTACTTGATGTTCTCCTACCATTAATGAATTTCCAAAAATTCTTTGGATTACTAATCAAATCCCTATTTACAGATGTCAGATAATTTTTGTGACACTCTTGACTCAATCGTTTACATTGTGCTCTCAACATACTAAATTCATGATAGTCCCTTTCACTATAAGACAGCTTATATTTTTTATGTTTACTCTTTTTTAGTGATATCAATTCTCTTAATTCCCTAGAGAAGAAAGAGGGATAGCTGGATGTTCTAAATTTTTTCTGTGGAATAAAACATTGAATACCAAAAGTTAAGATATTATAAAAATCTGACACAACAGTGTCAATATCATTATGTATAAATATATTGTCCCAGTTTACTGAAAATAAGTAATCATTTAGACCCTCATAATTGCCATTCTTAAAATCAAAATAAAATTCCTCTATTTTAAGTGAATCTAACATTTCATTTTTCCCTATTTTAAAATTACAGGTGTAAGAGGTATGGTGAATAGAGTCACAAAAAAGTGGATCTAAAGACTTACAACATTCCATTGAATTATCATTGGTAAAAGGAAGATCCAGAAATACATTTCTGCTATTTGGTGTATTAATCATTTGGAACATATTATAAAAACCATATGTTTGTGCTAGATAAAGAGCTGGAGAACCTGAAGAACAGTTTACTTTAACACCATTATTAGAATTTGACCACTGTACACTAGGCAGATTAAAATCACCCACTATGTAAAACTTGGTATCAGGATATGTAGCACAGATTTCTTCAACAGCCAGACAGTGGTCACTGTATTGATCCTCAGTTGATCCAGGTGGTATATATACACCGCCTACCACAAAACTTGTTCCAAAATATTTACATAATATAAACAACTGTTCGATGTGGCTTTCAGTTTTCTTAATAATTGAAGCTTGGATGTAACTTTTAACCAATACCAATATGCCGCCACCTCTGGTTTTTGATGTAACTTGCATGTTCCTGTCAGCACGAAAAACATTATAGCTACTAGCTCCACCAAGCTCCTCAGATAAGATGTCCTCGCTTAACCAGCTTTCTGTAATAACAAGGATATCATAACTTGAGCAACTCAGCATTAAATCCAACTCAGCTAATTTAGTGCGAAGTCCACCAACGTTTTGATAATACATTAGTAATGGGGTATTAGCTAGTTTTTTCTTTTATTATTCGAGCCATTATCTGAGCGGTTATCCCTTTTGACTACTTTCGGACACCCATTGATGTAACGAATTATATAACAACTATCGTCAACTTCATTGTTTTTATCATTAAGTTCAGTTAATGCTTTTTTAAATTGGTCTCTCTGTAGGGTAGTCTTATCTGAAGTGATTTTATAACCAGATTCCACCAATTTTTTCTTAGCTTTCAACGCTCTTTTCACAAAAAGTTGATCAGTACAGACAATTTTTAATGGCCTGCAGGATCCCGTCTTTTTTGCACCCAATCTAAGAACCTTTTCAACTTTGTCACGCCCATCTTCACCAATACTCATAATATCAAACACCTCTTGAACCACTTTCCTGTCATCCTCAATCCTTCCTGAGAGATCATCCTTATTTGACTCCGTTGCATTATAAATTATTAAATTTCTGGATCTAATTGTTCTTTCATGCACCTCGTTGATCACTTGTTCCGGATCCAATTCTGAAGAAACATGTTGACATTTTTTATTCTTAACCGCCTCCAGCTCCATTTTCATGACTTCCATTTCAGCTTTTAGCTCTCTAACTTGTTTCAAAATAGCTGGAGCATTCTTAAATGCTTCCCTACATGGCTTACAAAAAAACATCATGGATCTTTTTTGAATGACAACCGCCCTTAATTCAGATGCATTAAGCCCTGTACATGGCTCAGTTGGGTGCATTAGTACATGGCAGCTATCACAACACACAGATTTATTGCCCTCAGAAATAATTTCTTCACATGAATTGCAGGAATTAACCATGTTTTATCTGATCTAACCTCACTTTGTAATAAGTTCAAAAATAATTAGAAGTTTCCGGGAATTATATAACCTCAATACTTGTGGTAATACAAAATAGAAAACACTATGTAATTCAGACTTTTTAACTCAATTTTTTAACCGAAAAAAGTATTAAAACTTAAGAGCTAAAATTTTGTAAACATGTGGATTGACATAACCTTCCAAAAAAAAAAGAGAAAAAAAAAGAAAAAGAAAAGAAAAAAAGAAGAAAAAAAAAAGAAAAAAAGAAAAAAAGAAATTCGCAAACAATTTAGAAAACGTCTTCCAGTGATGCCACAGCTACCGATTTTTCGGTAAATCTGCCGAATATCTGTCAAATCTACCGAGCTACCTAATTCTCCTTTTTTTCTACCGAAAAATCAAAATTCTTAATTTTCAAATTAATCTGCCGATTTTTTTTCTACCGAAAAATCAAAATTATTAGAACATTTTTTTTAGCGGATAGATTTGGCAATAGAGTTTAGTCAATTTTCAAGAATTCTTGAATGGACCGTGATAGTGTGACGTCAAAACGTCAACATTTTTCCAAACACGTTGTGTCTAGGTATACGCTAACATGTACGCAAATAAAAAAGTTAGGTAGAATTAAAGGTCATAACAAATATTTTTCTATCAAACAAACACTAAACATATCAAAATAGCGTGTATCAAAATATACAGTCACTGCCCACGCTAAATAGTCACTAGCTTGATGAAGTTTAACTTTTTTATTTGCGTATATTTTAGCGTGTACCTAGACACAACGTGTTTGGAAACCTTTTTTTGACGTCACGGCTATCGCGGTCCATTGCTTTTACTAGCTTGTGACACAATGTGCGAACCAGCAGATACGGATTTACTGATATCAATTTTATGACCAGTCCTTTGTCCTTTTATATTATGATTTTGGGAGTAAAATGTATCTACCTGAATCTGAATAGTGAATACTGAAGGATTGTGGCTTATTTTGATATAGAAGATAATTCCAAACTAAAAATAGTATTTATATTAAAATCTTAAAACAGGAGAAATTTATTTTGCACCTTTTTAACCTACAAGTATTTCGACATAACTAAAGAACATTAAAAATTGTTCTCGTTCTCAATTGCTCCAATATCCGACATTGTTTTGTTTTTAGACGATTATAAAGTGTAAACAATCATGTTTTTGCCTATAAAACATTCCTTGTAGATTTTAGAGAAAAATGTTTTTTGAAATACCTACATAAACAATTGGAGATAATTGCAAAAAACCCTTATTTTTGCAGTAATTTATAAATGTTAATAACTTGTAACTATTATTTATTATAACAAAAATTTTTAACTTGTTTAAACCATTATACAGCTTTCAAATAAGAATTTGTATTTTGAACGTTAATAGGTACACGTGTGGTAAGTTTTTTTTTAAAAGTCTACAACAGGAAAAAATATGCAGTTTTATTTTATTATAAATAAATTAATTCCTTTCAACAAAACTAAAACATCCTTGATATTTAGTATTGCGTTAGTTAGACGGCTCTACTCGAATTACTTTAGATTAAAAAAATGAAGAAAATTGCTCTATAATACCTAGAAAGCCGAGAAAATACATTTTTTTAAGGTATACCGATTTTGAACTTTGAATGATTTTTATGATGAATAGTGATTATTGGTCATTATGATGATGAATGTAGTTTATTTTTGAATACTCGTACCTAAATAGTATCATTTTTTTGCAATGTGATAGCAAAAGAATCAAAAATGAAATCTACCGAAATTTGACGATTTCTACCGAAAAAATAGGAGCAGTCTCCCGAAATTTTGTTCAAGACCTGTGGCAACACTGTTATGTTATTGAGTTTTATTTGGTTGCCCTAAACTGTAAGTTGTCCTTTGTCCAAAATCCAAAATGTCCGAGGATAATAATATGTCCAATTCTAAAGAAAAAATAATATTCAAATCTAAAATTCGCAAACAATTTAGAAAACGTCTTAAAGAGGAAGACAGTGATGAAAATGAGACTGAAGTAATTGCAAAACTACAAGAAATGAAAGAAGTTCAGAAACTTAGAGAAAGACCTAATGGTGTTAGTTTAGTTGGTTTAGCGCTAGGAACAAAAGTACTAACGGACACAGAAATCAAAGATTCTTTTAATAAAAACATTGGTGGTTTGGTAAACTTGCAGGCCTTAAATAGTGGCAATTGGAAAGTAGATGACGCCTATGATACTGGAATAGGAACTCAGTTTTCTGTGGAAACTAATAAACGAGATGAGGATGAAGAAATGATGAAATTTATAGAAGTTGAGCTATCAAAAAGAAAAGGTACATTTTAAGTTAAATTTCATAATTCAGCTATAACATCCATTGAACATCAATCAATTACAAAATGTATGTCACAATTGAAGGACAATTTTACTTTCTGATGTTTTTCTTTCCCAGGGTATTACAAATACTGTTTAATGTCCGACTGGTCTATTATTTAACAAATAATGACATTATTTTGAAGTCTATTAAGTACAATATAACGCCCACGGGCGTTTTATTGAAAAATAACGCCCTAGGGCCTATTAAATTTAAATAACGAGTTAAATACTGTCAAGTTGACAAATAAAACTCTAAGGTAAAACTATGGTTACCACAATTACGTTACGACTATTTCTGGTAAATATACGTATTTGAAAACTAATTAATTCGAAATTCATTCAAATATTTTTGCATATAAAGAATAATTTAGTCAGACATTAAAACGTTGAAGACACCACAGGTAGAGATAGTGCAAACACTCCTGACCATGGAGTTGCACGAAGGCGGAGTCAAAATATCAAAATTCACGGAAAGACAGAAAGGTTCTATTGTAGATACAGTGCATTTTGCATGGAAGTGGGGACTAAACCAAATTTCGTCTACTGCGCTGTGGTCAGGATTGTTTGCACTATCTGTATTATAATAATAATGCTTTCAGTCAACGTATATATCTCGGGCTGAAGGCCCTCGGTCTATACACCATTGACCTCAAGCGTTATTATCCTTATAATACCCTTGGTATTGTACCCTCAGAGAGTAACATATCCTTTTTAAGATAAGCACAACTGTAATTTAGTCCAAACAAATTAATATATTTTTTTGCCAACAAAAATGAGATTTTTCAACCAAATAATGTTTAAATATGATGTGCAAAATAATTTTAAATTGGGTTCTGCTAATGGGCTTGCTTTTTGTTGTCATTAAAGTAAAAAAAAAAACTAAATTTCACTCATTAAATCATTATTGTCCGGTTATCGTCTTAATTATTTTAACTGTACTAATATCCGTCGAGTAATTCTGAATGATTAATAGGTTATTAAAACATTTTATCTGCAGTGGCTTCTGGAATATCTTAAAAATATCGAATTTTATTGATAAAATGCACATATTATAATAATAATAATAATAATATTTATTCATCCTTTAAGACATACAATGTATAGGACATGTCATTAGTTTTACAAACAAACAAACAATAAAATTAATACATTTATAAATTTTATAAACATATCCCACCGATCTTCGCTTCGACCATACCTTAATAACTATATAACTGTCCAACTAATATCTTATTTGATAAAAAAATGACATGATTTCGAAGTCAGTTAAATGTGATATAATGCCCTAGAGCGTTATTTTGAAAAATAACACCCTTGGGCATTAAATTTAAATAACCAGTTAAATACTGTCAAGTTGACAAATAAAAACCTAAGTAAAACTATGGTTACCACAATAGGGAACTTGCACATTTTTTTTATTACATAATAATGTTCAGTTTTGTATAAAAATGAGATTTCCAAAATTTCACGCTTCAAAAACTCATAATAACTTAAGAAGTACAAATTTAAAGTCTTCGGTATCTTAAAATAGGTCAAACGGCCCGTGACGTCACTCAGTTTAACTATATGGTTCCGTTTATGGTTATAATTAGGTATATTCTTCTTCTTTAGTTTATTGGCGTCCACCTATTTTGGTATACCTCGTCGCGAAATAAAGGAAAAATATTTATATTCTATTAACATTTATCGTATGTCATTGTAATAATATATACCAGTTTGTTGACATTGGAGTTTGATATAGTTATTGAAGGAAAGAAGGTTTACTACGGAAAATAAAACCATTTTGTAAAAGTACAGTTTTCTATGAATAGTTCAAACGATCAAAAAACTTGTAACGTCAAATAAATGTATTTTCTACTGACATTTATAACGTCTAATTTAAAATTCTGTTTACTTTGTTGGAAAAATGTAAATGTACAAACGAATGACGTCACGACGCGTTTTAGGTCACCTGTTTTAATTTGAATTTTAATCACCTTTGGGGGCCAAACGAAAGACCTACAAAAATTTTTTATCTTTGATACATGTTTTAAATTATGTTCTGTTGTGATTTATAACATTTTTTTCGAATTTAAAAATTTATGCAAGTTCCCTATTACGTTACGACTATTGCTGCTAAATGTACTTATTTGAGAACTAATTTACTCAAAATTCATTCAAATTTTTTGCATTTAAAGAGGAATTTAGTCGGACATTAAATGTTGAAGGCACCATGGGTATTATAGATAATAACACTCAACGTATATACCTCAAGCGTTATTATCCTTATAATACCCTTGGTACCTTAATAATTATAATTATTAGGTACTTTGCAGTCTCAGGTGTAAACATAAGGTAAATGTCGGAGTAATAATTGGCCCATTAATAAATCACACAACTTAAAATACATATAAATTAAAGAAAATTCCAAAATGTTTGTTAAATTTTTACAAAGACATTCTTCAGACAAAATACTTTCTTCTAGAACTCACAGATATCACTAGTTATAATGGAATTTTTTTTTATTAAGTGTTTCGAAAATAAGTGAATGGGGTTGAATAGTTGACAACAAGTGTTTTTGTTTTTTTATTTCCACGGGACAAGCCCAATACAGTTACAATTTTTTACAAATTTTGGAACAATTTAGTAGATACTAAATATAAGTCATATAATATATTAACACATAAAATATAATAAATTTATGTGCATAGAAATCGGCCCACTTAAAAATTTGGTCATTTTTATGTCTTGTATTTCCTAAACCTGTTGGCCGATTTAAGTGATTTTTTGAACATGTTATAGCCCTATTCTTTATCAACACCACTGTAATAATATTATTGCTAAACAGGTAAATTTTCATTGTATACCGGGTGTACCAATCAAACTGTGTTTTTTTCTCAAAGTTTGCATCACCCTGTGGAATATTTTAGCATTTATAAAATACTGAAATTAAAATCCAACCATAGACTCAGGTTTTCTTAAAATTCTGTTTTTTGATTCATTCGTTTATGTTGGATAATAAAAAAGTTAGATACTTTAACAACTAGACATGTTCTTCATCAATACACTGTGTTTCTAAATAAGTGCGACAAACTTTAGGGGGTAATTCTGCATGAAAAATTAATGACAGTTGGCTTTATAAATGTATGTCCGCAAATGTTTCGTTTCCGAGATACGGGATGTTGAATTTTTTCTTACAAACTGATGATTTATTTTATTGCTTTAAAACCGGTTAAGATATGCCAATAAAATTTGGTGGGTTTTAAGACGTAGTTATTGCACATTTTTTGACATACAATTAAGAATTTAATATTCACCATTAGCGTGCATATGTGTAATATGACCGGTCATATTACCCGTATGCACGCTAATGGTGAATATATAATTCTTAATTTTATGTCAAAAAATCCGCAATAACTATCTCTTAAAACCCACCAAATTTCATTTGCATATCTCAACTGGTTTTAAAGCAATAAATAGATCGTCAGTTTGTAAGCAAAAATTCAGCCCGTATCTCAGAAAGGACACATTTGCGGACATTCATTTATAAAGCCAACTGTCATTATTTTTTCATGCAGGATTGAGAAATTCATGCATTTTAGAAACACCGTGTATTGATGAAGAACATGTCTAGTTGTTAAAGTACCTAACTTTTTTTATTATGCAACATAAACAAATTAAGGCTATGGGTACATAATTCGCAAATATTTTACGTGTATCCCTACTTTTTCTGTCTTTACACGGCAAATTACGTGTAGTAAAATTCACACTGGTGTGGATATGTAAACATTACTAGAATGTCATTCTACTTGAAAATGTCATAATTAATTTAAAGAGATGGCTTTTGAATGTTCTTGGATAACTGTTATTTTTATAATTGCCAATTATTAATTCAGTTAATAAATGTAATAATTTTTTCACTAACTATGTTTTCAGTGATTGTAATAATTTATTTGTACAACAAAAACTAATAATCAATCGAGAAAAGAGGAAAAGTGTTAAAGTGATTTTTTAATAATATGTTGTTATTTTGGAACGCTTACAATTTTGAACATCTCTAACAACAAAATACTTGGATCACAGGATATATCTGATGTATTCTCTGCTTGGATCTTTCACAAATAATACACAATAAATAACTTTTTATTAAGTTCACGTCTTAAATCAATTATTTATCAAATACACTATATATCAATAATATTTAATCAATTTCTCAAAATATTCCCGATGCAATGTCAAATATTTAAAATTGTCACTGATTGTCAGTGTCTGACTGACAATATTATTATATTCGGTTGAGTGCGTTGTAAGACAAAGACAGATTTGGAAAATATTACCACAGCATTGTGTTCATTTTTTTCAAATCCTGAAAAAACCAATAAATATTTTTGAAAAATTTAAACGCAGAATGAAAGACTAAATTATTACCGAGGGCCGAAAGTCCCTTAGAATAAATAAAAAGTTTATTTTGAATGAGATATTTTAATTTAAAAATCACACTAAATTTTCTCTTAGTTTTTTCACCCCTGTAACTTATTAAAATAAACATTGTAGAAGTTCTCAGGGACTTTCGGCCCTCGCTTATAACGTAATCTTTCATTCTGCGTTTAAATTTTTCCAAAATACTTATTAGTTTTCTCAGGATTTGAAAAAAATGAATCCCCATTTGAATAGCATTGCAGCCGAAAATACGTTCCGATCCTCTTAATCAAAAAACAGAATGTTAAGAAAACCTGAGTCTACAGTTGGGTTTTAATTTCAGTATTTTTTAAATGCTAGAATATTCCACAGGGTGATGCAAACTTTGAGAAAAAAACACAGTTTGATTGGTACACCCGGTATACAATGAAAATTTACCTGTTTAGCAACAATATTCTTACAGTGGTATTGCTAAAGAATTAGGCTATAACTTGTTTAAAAAATCACTTAAATCGGCCAACAGGTTTAGGAAATATGAGACATCAAAAATCACCAAATTTTTAAGTGGGCTGATTTCGATACATGTAAGTTTAGTTAAAAGAAATAAATTACATACAGAACAAATTAGAAACAGACTGGTAAGGGTGGACAAAACAAAACAATTAAAAGGCAATATTAATTTGTTGCAAGTCGCGTATAAATTGGTTAGGTGTGAAACTAAAATTAAGCCTCTCAATATTTTGATTTGCTAGACATAACATTCTAGTTATAGGTTCATTGAGGCCATAATTGCATCGATGAAATGGTACATGAAAAGTGTTTTAAACTGCATTTCGAGTACTGTACAAAGGAACTTTAAAACCAACCTTACACAATAAATAATTACTATTTGCTGTGCCATTTAACAAACTATACAGAATTTTCAAATCATGGTGATAACGATGTTCTTCCAGGGTATTGATGTGTTAAGTGTTCTAATAAATGACACGTAAAGTTGTAGTAGTTGACATGATTTATTAGATTTTCTAACATTGAATACTTAATCTAATATGAAGAATAATGTAACACAAAGCACACTAAGTCTGCATATTATATTTGCTCGTGTCAAAGTTAAAATAGATCCGTTCTCTTGTATCTAACTGAGATTGCGGTTTTTTTTTGGACCAATTATACTATACTACCTCCGTAACTTTGAAACCGTTCATTTTAGAAGGATTATGCATCTTTTTTATTTCAAATTTAATGTATAACATTTTTGTATAGAGGGTTGTTCATGCTAAACTGCATAGTTTTAGAAATATTGACGGAAAACCTAAAAAACTACGAATTTCTGATTCCCCCCCCCCCTCTCCCCTCCAAACCAGACGCTCAAAATGGTGCGACTTTTTTCTGAACATTATGTGGACCATATAGAACAATTTGGTGTTGGAGGATAACTTTCACTGGATGTCTGGGTTATGCCATCTTCTGGATCAATTGTATCATACTAATACTGTTGATACAGTAAAAATTTACATTTTTAGCTCAAAAAGTATGGTTTAAACTTTCATTCGAGTTGAAAAAGTAACAGTTTTGGTCAGTGAACAAATTTGTATACCTATTTGTATAGGTAAACTTTAAAATTTTAGTGAAAAGTCAATTAAGAAGACAAGTGTATTCTGACAACTAATAAATATCGGTCCCCGATGGGGGACAAAAATACACAAGCGACATCTTTTGTGACAACAGATGCAGATATGGATAACAGTGATTTAATTTCAAATGTTACTAATAATTATCCAAGTGAGAGTAACCTCCAGAAAACAAATCAGTTGGAACCGAAAACTTTCAATATTCTTTCAGAAAAATACAATGTACAAAATATTTGGGTATACTCTGTGAGCTCGTACATAGAGGGGATATTTACAAATTCGCGAGCGCCAGTAGTGACAAGTCTGTAAACCTTTACAGGAAATTTGACATAAATGTCAAAGTGATTAATTTAAAATTAAAATTAAAAACATTAATTATATAAAATATTAGTTGGTCAAAGCTGTGGTATATATTTTTACCTTAAATTATACTTACGTTTTAAATACTGAATTTAAGTTTTTTTACTGTTCCGTAATATGTAATTATAAATTATTCTAATAATCTTAGCGCCATCTACACGATAACTGTGAAAGAATCCGAAGTAAGAAATTCATATTTTATCAATAGAACGTCAAAATGATTAGCAAAATCTTAAAAAAATCGATTACAATTTAATTACTTTTTTGCGTTGTAAATATTAAGCGATAACAATTAAATAATAAATTTAAAAATTACCGGTGAAAGTTGAATTAGTAATCCGCTAGGAGCGCCACCAGCGAAGCTCAGAGCGTATAGATAGAAAGTACCGAAAATAACAATGTAGGAAAATTGCATGCAATGAAAGTTGCTCATATCCTTTTTAAAAAATTTAAACTTAATAACATTTTATTTTAATAACGTTTTATTAAAATCACTATTAGAAGCAAATAATTTAGTAAAACATCCCCCTAAAGTAAGAAAATTTCAAAGCATTTATTTCAAATCACTTACCTGAAATTAAGGGGTTGGTAAGAGACGTTGATACTAGTTATATCAACTATCTTATGGAAAATATAGAATCACACTCACGCGTCACTAATATCTACAGATTAAATAGAAAAGTCCAAAAAGGAGACAATACGTTTGAATTTGTACCAAAAAACTATTGTTGTTACTTTTGAGGGGAATATTTTACCAGATCGAGTAGCTTTTAATCGAGTCTTTTTTCCGGTTGAACAATTTGTAGGAAGAGTAAGTCAATGTTACAAGTGTTTAAGATATCGGCATGTATCTAAACAGAAGAAAGTGTATCAATTGTGGCGAAATTAAAGACGATAAACATAATTGTGATAAAAATTTAATATTTTGTATACACTGTAAAAGCAAAGATCATGTTTCTATCTCAAAAAAGTGTCCCTCTTACGATAATAAAAAAAAATTAAAAATATAACGATACAGTACAAAACCTCTTTTAAAGAAGCTAAAGAAATTTCTGAAAACTCCTTATCCAGTCTAGTAAGTCACAACTCATTTCCACCGCTAAATTGACCAACATTTTCCAGTTCTTCCCAACAACCATCGTATGTCATTATCACAACCTAATCAAATCCCTAAAAATACCAATTGCAATCAAAATAACTTCCTTTCCCAACCCAATCCTGTAAGCTTTAGTCCTCCAATGAAAAGAAGAGAAAATCATACTCTCCCACTATCCAGTCACCTATCCACGAACCATTATTTCCATTCTCCTTTGGACCTTCACAACCTTTGCCGATAAATTCAAATAAACCAAACTACTATTGTTTGGAAACCAAGAAAAGTAGTATAGCTAGCAATTTATCCATTTTTATCGTGGACTTTTTAAATAAAATTCTTTTAACAATACACAACTTATTGATATTAAATTAATTACAAGTACACTGAGATGCAAAATTAACCGGACACCTTAAAAATGGGTCATTTTTGATGTCTCGAATTTCCTAAACCTGTTGTCCGATTTAAATGATTTTTTTAATATATTATAGCCTTATTCTTTAGCAATATCGCTGTAATAGTATTGTTGCTAAACAGTTAAATTTTCATTATATACCGGGTGTATCAACCAAACTGTGTTTTTTTCTCAAAGTTCGCATCACCCTGTGGAATATTTTAGCATTTATAAAATACTGAAATTAAAATCCAACTATAGCCTCATGTTTTCTCAACATTTTGTTTTTTTATTCATTCGCTTATGTTGGATAATAAAAAAGTTAGGAACTTTAACAACTAGCCATGTCTTTCATCAATACAGCGTGTTTTTAAATAAGAATTGGCAAACCTTAAGGGATAATTCTGCATGGAAAAATAATGACAGTTTGCTTTATCAACGATATGTCTGCAAATGCTTCGTTTTCGAGATAGGGGGTGTTGAAAGTTTTCTTACAAACTGACGATTTATTTATTGCTTTGAATCTGGTTGAGGTATGCAAATGAAATTTGGTGAGTTTTAAGAAGTAGTTATTGCACATTTTTTGACATACAATGAAGAATTTAATATTTACCATTGGCGCGCATACGGGTAATATGAGGGCTTATATTACCCGTATGCGCGCCAAAGGTGAATATTAAATTCTTACTTGTATGTCAAAAAATGTACAATAACTACGTCTTAACACCCACCAAATTTCATTCGCATATCTCTACTGGTTTTTAAGCAATAAATAGATCGTCAGTTTGTAAGAAAAATTTCAACACCCTCTATCTCAGAAATGAAGCATTTGCGGACATAGGTTTATAAAGCAAACTGTCATTATTTTTTATGTAGAATTACCCCTTAAAATTTGTGGCACTTATTTAGAAACACCCTGTATTGATAAAGAACATGGCTAGTTGTTAGATTTCCTAACTTTTTTATGGTCCTACTCAAGCGAATGAATCAAAAAACAGAATGTTGAGAAAACGTAAGGCTATGGTTGGGTTTTAATTTGAGTATTTTATAAATGCTACAAGTCGATGCGAAGTTTAGGAAAAAAACACAGTTTCATTGGTACACCCGGTATGCATTGAAAATTTACCTGCTTAGCCACAATATTATTACAGCGATATTAATAAAGGATAAGGCTATAACATTAAAAATTCACTTAAATCGGACAACAGGTTTAGGAAATTCGAGACATCAAAAATGACCCATTTTTAAGGTGTCCGGTTAATTTTGCACCCCAGTGTAGTATAGAACAGGTATTGGAGGATACTTTGAAAAACCAAAACACGTCATTTAAATATAATGCAATGGAATGCACGTTCTGCTATAGCTAACAAAAATAGTCTGGTACAATTTCTTTATGATAAAAATATTGACATTGCTCTTATAAGTGAAACTTGGTTCAAAAGAAATCAACAATATAGTTTTAGTGGTTACAATATAGTTCGCAATGACAGAAACGAAGGCTACGTTGGTGTGGCAATTTTGGTACCCAAATACCTTCGTTTTGTTGAACATAAGATCAATATAAATTACAATGAAAATATTTTAGTGTGTGCTATCCAAGTTAAATATGGAACTTTATTGTTAAATTTTTTATCTATTTATAAACCTCCAAAAATACAAACAATATATGACGATTGGACTAAAAGTTTTGAACAATTTGAGGGTCCTTTAATTATAGGTGGTGACTTTAATGCACCCCACTCTATATGGGGTTGTCATAATAATGATACTATAGGGTCACAACTTATAAATGTCGCAGATGATTTAAATTTAACCGCTTTAAATAATGGCGAACCTACAATTTTGAGACGTCCTGATCAACAAGATTCGGCTGTCGATGTAACTTTTTGTTCACCTGAATTAGTTAAGAAGACATCTTGGAATGTCATTCCTGACACTCTAGGATCAAATCACTATGTCATATCTATAGAACTTCTTTTTGCAATAAAATGAAAATGAAATATCTCCTAAAAATAAATGGAATATTAAAAAGCCAATTGGGCGTTATATACCTCGACTATTCAGAATTTACACCATACAAACAATTTTCACTCAGATAATATAATTGACTCCTTCTTCATAAATAATGTAAATACGGCTGCAGGAGCAGCTATACGCCAGTATAAACCCTATAAATGTAAACGGCACCCACCTCCTTGGTGGAATATTGATTGTGACAATATTATCAAACAACGAAAATTGGCTTTAATAAATTACAAAAAAAAAGTAATTTTGAAAATTATGTTCAATATCAGAAGATCTCAGCTAGAATCAAAAAAAATATTAAATAGTATAGCCAAAAAGCATTGGATTGAATGGGTTTCTTCGCTCAATAAAAATACATCAGCTAAAAATCTTTGGAATCAAGCTAAAAAACTTTACAGAAAACCGGTATCAAACATAAACTCTTTAGATCAGAAATGGATGGATGCCTTTCTTATTAAAGTTGCACCCCCAACTGCGAACCCTCAAATAATTCACAGCTACATAATACTTTCCAGCTACATAGCATCAACCCCAGCTGACAAAAATCATTTTCGCTTAAAACCTTTCACTTACAATGAACTATTTTTCGATATAAATAATCGTAAAGATAATAGTCCAGGATGCGATCATATCAAATACTCCATGCTTCTAACTCTTCCAGAAGTAGCAAAACATTTTCTATTGGACCTTTTTAATCGTATAGTTCAAGACAGTTCTGACGTAAATATCTTTAAAGACATAATTGTTATTCCGATTCTAAAGCCTACAAAAGATCCAAATTCAGCTGAATCTTATCGACCCATTTTTCTTTTTTCGTGTGTATTTAAAACTTTGGAACGGATGTTAAAAAACAGACTAGAATGGTGGGTCCATACTAAAAAGTTACTACCAAACAATCAATTTGGATACAGACGAGGATGTGGAGCTTTAGATGCTATAGCTACACTTGTAGCGGACATACAGAGTAATTATCCTAGAAATAATTATTTGCCTCCTTTATCACTAGATATAGAAGGCGCTTATGACAGTGTGTGTTTACCTCGATTAAAAGACAAAATGATCAATAAGTTTCGAATACCCATAAAACTGACACAAACCGTTCTTAATTTCTACACTGATAGACGCCTATACGTTAGAAACCATAAAAATGATCTTGGTAACACAAATACTATTTTATTAAATAGCCAAGCTTTAAATTTCTGCAAGTCAATAAAGTATCTAGGCATGTTTCTAGATCAAAAGCTAACATGGAAATTACACATCGAGTATATGCTTGATAAAAGCAATAAAGGTCTTAATTTTTTAAAATCCATTTCTAAAACTTGGTGGGAAGCTGATGTAGAAACAACTTTGCTTTTTTGCAAATCTTACATCAGATCTATTCTGGACTATGGATGTATACTTTATGGATCGGCAAGTAAACAAATTTTAAATAAAATTAATGTATTTCAACGTACTGATCTACGTACCTGTATGGGAGCAATGAAGTCTACTCCAATAGCTCCATTGCATGTTGAAGCTTTAGAACCTCCCTTGAATTTTAGAAGAGATTATCTGAGTGAAAAATTTGTTGTGAAAATTTCATGTATCAATAATTCCTTATATTCTAGCATAAGCTCACTAAACACAGATGATCTAACAAACAGTTACTGGACTCATAAAAATACACCAACCCTGTGTACAGCCTTTAGAGCCATATGTAACAATAAGTATATAAACAATATTAACAACCTTGATACTAACGACTATTTCGCATTTTTTAAGAACCGGACATACATATACCGACATATTATAATAGTTCATTATTAGATTCATGCATCTTGAATTGCTTTATCGACAAATGGCCCAAAGTAACTGTAATCTATACAGATGCATCCAAAACATCGGAAGGGACCGGATGTGCGTTCTACATTCCATCTAAGTCGACAGAAAAAATGTTCAAATTACCTTCCAATTGCTCAATTTTTAGTGCTGAAGCAATTGCAATTCTTGAATCCTTGATATATTTCGATAGTTTAAACAATAATTCAGTTTTAATAATATCCGATTCATTGTCAGTTTTATTATCTCTCAAAAATTCAAAGTTACTCAATTATTATTCTAATCCTTTCATTTACCAAATTAAGAAAAAGCTTGTCAACCTTAAAAATAAAAATAAAACTACGAATTTTGTTTGGGTAAAAGCTCATGTTGGTATAAATCATAATGAGCATAACAAATTGAAGAGTCTCAGATGCAGAATCCTTCTTCTTCTTGACTGGCTTTACAACTCGGGGTGAGTCTTCGCCGCATCCACTATGGCCCTCCATCGTCTGCGATCTTGCGCTTCGATTTGCCATTGTTGTACCCCAATCCTAGATAGATCGGTTTCAACATCATCCTTCCATCTTTTTCTGGGACGGCCCACTGATCTTCTACCGTCTGGTCTCTCGAAGAACACTGTCTTTAGCACTCTGTCTTCCTCTGATCTTACTACATGACCTGCCCATCTTATCCGATTAGCTTTTATATGTCTGACGATGTTTTCAGTACCATATAGAGTCACCAATTCAGCATTGCGGCGCCTTCTCCACTCTCCTGTCAGTTCATCTCTTTGAGGACCAAATATCATTCTGAGCACTTTCCTTTCAAATATCAGCAATTTATTTATTTCTCGCTGATGTAGAGTCCATGTTTCACTCCCATATGTAACAACTGGGCGAATAATTGACATGTACAGTCTTAATTTAGATTGTTTCAGCAGCTTAGATCTTAATAATGATGATAGGGAGTATAATGCTCTATTTCCCGCAGCTATTCTTGCTGAGACCTCTTTTTCTATGTGATTGTCCTCTGTGATTACTGCTCCCAGATATTTAAACTCTTTTACTACTTCAAAGTTGTGGTCATTAATAGTTACGTTCTGCCTAACTCTTGATCTTGGATTTTTGGTCACCAGCATATATTTCGTCTTCTCTTCATTTATTCGAAGGCCCAGGTTACCTGTTTCCTCCTCGAGCTGTGAAAACACCTCTCTTACGTCTCTTGTAGAATGAGCGACTGCATCTAGATCATCGGCAAAGGCCAACAATAGTTTTGATCCTCGATTTGCGAATCCCCCTGTTAGTTCAGACGATATTTTACTTATTGCGTATTCTAAAGCCAAATTGAATAGCAATGGTGATAAAGGGTCTCCTTGTCTAAGCCCTGATGGTATACTAAATGGCATCGATGTTCTGTTTCCTATCTTTACCTGTGCATATGAGTCTGCCACGCACATTTGAGTGAGCTGCACTAATTTTCTTGGTATTCCCATTTCTAGCATTGCTAGCCATAGTCTGCTTCTTTTTATCGAGTCATATGCTTGCTGGAAATCTACGAAGATTTGGTGTACATCTCGGTTGAATTCCCAGTTTTTTTCTAATATTTGTCGGATGGTAAATATTTGATCTATTGTTGACCTTCCACTTCGAAAGCCGCATTGGTAGTCGCCTAGAATATCTTCCGAATACGGAGTGAGTCTCTTTAGTAAGATAATTGATAGAATCTTATACGCTGTACTAATAAGCGATATGCCTCTGTAGTTTCGGAATTGCTCTTTATTTCCCTTCTTATGTATGGGTATTATAACGCTTCCATTCCATTCTCTAGGCCAGCGGTTCTCAATCGTTTTTGGTGACGGAACCCTTTTGGAAAGCAAAATACCTGACGGAACCCTACAATAAAACAATAGTTTTTAAAAGTGTATTTTTTATTAATAAGCATAATCAAATTCCAATGTAACAGTTACTTATTACTTACTTACATAACAAGTATAATAATATAATATAATATTAAAATAAAAAAAATCTAACTAATGAAACTGTTTTTTATTTTTCATCAATTGGTTGATATCAGGTTTGATAGATGACATTTGAAGTCTCATATCAAGTTCGGCGTCCAGTCTATTGCGGTATTTTGTTTTCGTGGCTGCATATGTTGAGAATCCTGTTTAGCACAAATATGTTTTTGGGAACGGGAGAAGAATATTCAGAGCCATTTTGGCAAGCATTGGATATTCATCACGGATTCTGCACCAAAAATCTTTGAGATGCGTCGTTTTAAACAATGACTCCATAAATGTGTCTGATGACATTTCTAAAAGAGATTCGTATATCTCGTTTGACATATTTTCGGGCTTTTGTAAGTTGGGTTTATGAATCCATGAATTCAGTTTCATTTTTGTGTTCTGTTCTTCGGGAAAATACTTCTCAAAAAATGCACGTATGGAAGTGAGATATTTGACCAATTCTTCAAATACATCATCTTGAAACATTTCTAACAAACTGAGTGATGTAAAGCTTTCTATTTCTCTCTTTCTGACGCAAATAATTAAAAAATGTAATTTTCTTTTGAAGGCAGTTATTTTGTTACAGGCCTGGAACACTGTTGTCTGTTTACCTTGCAATGATATATTTAAATCGTTCTGTTTTTGAAAGATATCCGTCATAAAAGACAGTCGGAACAACCAAGTTTTATCATACAAACGGTCTTTCAAATTGAAATAAGTACATATCTGAAAGAAACATTTGTAACTCGGCTCTAAGTTTAAACTTCTGTATGGAGCAGCAGTGTTTTATATTTGCTGCCATAATCTTCACACAATAATAAGAACAATCGGGAATGTAGTAGTATGGTCGTGATTTCATAAAATTAATTCTTTTTACTGCTTCATTCATAACTAATTTTAGATTTGACGGCATTTGTTTCATCGCAAGTGCTTGTCTATGCAGTATACAATGGCTGGAGCTATAATTAGGAGCTTTGTTTTTTATTCGTGACACTAGTCCTGCTGTATTACCTGTCATCGCCTTGGCCCCATCTGTACAAATGTCCATGGAATCGTTCCAACTGAGATTATTTTCCTCAAAAAACATAATTATTTTATTAAAAATTTCCTCTCCGGTTGTGTTTGAGGGCAGCGGTGAACACATAAGCATGTCTTCATCAAAATAACTTTCATATGGATATCTCACGATAACCAGCAAGATAGCCAGACCAGCGACATCAGTAGACTCATCTATTTGCAAGGAGAAATGTGTTTTTTATAGACGTGTAACTAGGTAGTTCTTGTTTGACGTAGCTGGCCAGATCATGAATACGCCGTGAAACAGTCTCGTTCGATAGCGATACAGTAGAAAGATGCTTTGCAGATTTTTCATCGAGCATACATTTTGTTATGTTTAACACACATGGTTTTATTAAATTTTCAGCGATATTGTGCGCTTCACCTGCTTGTGCAATGCGATAGCATACAACCTTCTAAATATGATGCCTCTGTGGCCTTTTCATTGAAAGTTTGGGTTACATGTATTACAGTTTTTTGACTTTCCAATAGCTGTTCTTTTTTACGTATAAAAAATTCTTTATTCTTGTTTTTAGACTAGGGGTGTACAGTTTCTAAATGTCGGCGCAACTTGGCAGGTGCCATGTAACTATTAGGAAACAGTTTACTACATAAAATGCAGATAGGCGAGCCGTTTGAATCAAAAAATCCGAAACTGAGTCATCATACTTCCTTTTTTTCGTCTTTGAAACCGTGGAACTTGACGTCGTTGCATAATCGTCTTGACCGGTAATTGCTGTATATTCCGCGCGTACTGCTTCCGAACATTCGGCTTCGGTAGAAGATGTTGTTGCATCACGTTTAACGCCTTTAAGCCAACGTTCCATTCTTCTTTATTAAAAACCACAAAATAACGCATGATCACAAACAACAAAAGCACAAAACTGATACAATCAGAATACAGCAGTAGAAAATAAACACTTTTTTTCTAGCAGGTAGGTACTCATCGCTCCGAACCCTAATTGTCGACTGACTACTGACTAAGGACTAAGTCACACCAAAGAATACCCCAACCAACAGGCAACTAAGTTCGACCTGTGGTTCGACTACGCCTCGTGAATCGTGCTATGCCGCGTCAGAAAAGTCGACCAGAGAGAAGTGTTTTGAATTTTTTTCTAAATTCTTGCGGAACCCCTACAGGGGTATCGCGGAACCCTAGGGTTCCGCGGAACACACTTTGAGTATCGCTGCTCTAGGCATTTTCTGCTGTTGCCATACTCTGAGAATAATGTCATACAATTTTTGATGTAAAACGTTTCCTCCTTTTTTTATCAATTCTCCATTTATACCATCATTTCCTGGTGCTTTGTGATCTTTAAGAGATGTTATTGCATTCTTTACTTCTTGGAGTGTTGGTGGTGGTATTTCCACATCTGCAGAATGAAATGTAGTCTCTGATTCCTCCATCTCACTTTCAATATTTAGTAAATTCCGAAAGTATTCCTTCCACCGCTCTACGATTTCTGTTTCCATCATTATCAGTTCACCTGCTTTATTTCTCATAGCTTTTGTAGAATCCACCAATTTAATAAAATTAAAATGGTAAATAGTAATTTAAACCTGAGACTTTTCGCGTTGAAAGTTCTTACTGGTACATCCTTAATCTGCGACTTTTTCAATTAATAAGACAGCAGACGACGAATATAGAAAACGAAAGGGAAACGATCACATTCCGCCTTCATTCGTCTAGGAAAAGGACAGCAGAGGAACTTTCAGTACTCAAACCGAGTAAAGGAAATAAAATAATAAATGATGGTTTTGCTTGTTTTCGATTCAGAGGGTTGCACACCCGCTAGACAGGCTGTTTCTACCATTTCAGGCGTCTTCAGTAGCTTTTGTTAGCGTGCACACCTCTGAATCGAAAAATAGCTCCACCATCATTTTAAAGGGAATCTGAAAAATAATTCAAATTTCCCATTAGACGCGATACAGCGACATCTCACAACAAATTGAAGAGTCTCAGATGCAGAATCCACCAATTTAATAAAATTAAAATGGTAAATAGTAATTTAAACCTGAGACTTTTCGCGTTGAAAGTTCTTACTGGTACATCTTTAATCTGCGACTTTTTCAATTGATAAGACAGCAGACGACGAATATAGAAAACGAAAGGGAAACGATCACATTCCGCCTTCATTCGTCTAGGAAAAGGACAGCAGAGGAACTTTCAGTACTCAAACCGAGTAAAGGAAATAAAATAATAAATGATGGTTTTGCTTGTTTTCGATTCAGAGGGTTGCACACCCGCTAGACAGGCTGTTTCTACCATTTCAGGCGTCTTCAGTAGCTTTTGTTAGCGTGCACACCTCTGAATCGAAAAATAGCTCCACCATCATTTTAAAGGGAATCTGAAAAATAATTCAAATTTCCCATTAGACGCGATACAGCGACATCTCGTAACAAATTGAAGAGTCTCAGATGCAGAATCCACCAATTTAATAAAATTAAAATTGTAAATAGTAATTTAAACCTGAGACTTTTCGCGTTGAAAGTTCTTACTGGTACATCCTTAATCTGCGACTTTTTCAATTAATAAGACAGCAGACGACGAATATAGAAAACGAAAGGGAAACGATCACATTCCGCCTTCATTCGTCTAGGGAAAGGACAGCAGAGGAACTTTCAGTACTCAAACTGAGCAAAGGAAATAAAATAATAAATGATGGTTTTGCTTGTTTTCGATTCAGAGGGTTGCACACCCGCTAGACAGGCTGTTTCTACCATTTCAGGCGTCTTCAGTAGCTTTTTTTAGCGTGCACACCTCTGAATCGAAAAATAGCTCCACCATCATTTTAAAGGGAATCTGAAAAATAATTCAAATTTCCCATTAGACGCGATACAGCGACATCTCGTAACAAATTGAAGAGTCTCAGATGCAGAATCCACCAATTTATTAAAATTAAAATGGTAAATAGTAATTTAAACCTGAGACTTTTCGCGTTGAAAGTTCTTACTGGTACATCCTTAATCTGCGACTTTTTCAATTAATAAGACAACAGACGACGAATATAGAAAACGAAAGGGAAACGATCACATTCCGCTTCATTCGTCTAGGAAAAGGACAGCAGAGGAACTTTCAGCACTCAAACCGAGTAAAGGAAATAAAATAATAAATGATGGTTTTGCTTGTTTTCGATTCAGAGGGTTGCACACCCGCTAGACAGGCTGTTTCTACCATTTCAGGCGTCTTCAGTAGCTTTTGTTAGCGTGCACACCTCTGAATCGAAAAATAGCTCCACCATCATTTTAAAGGGAATCTGAAAAATAATTCAAATTTCCCATTAGACGCGATACAGCGACATCTCGTAACAAATTGAAGAGTCTCAGATGCAGAATCCACCAATTTAATAAAATTAAAATGGTAAATAGTAATTTAAACCTGAGACTTTTCGCGTTGAAAGTTCTTACTGGTACATCCTTAATCTGCGGCTTTTTCAATTAATAAGACAGCAGACGACGAATATAGAAAACGAAAGGGAAACGATCACATTCCGCCTTCATTCGTCTAGGAAAAGGACAGCAGAGGAACTTTCAGTACTCAAACCGAGTAAAGGAAATAAAATAATAAATGATGGTTTTGCTTGTTTTCGATTCAGAGGGTTGCACACCCGCTAGACAGGCTGTTTCTACCATTTCAGGCGTCTTCAGTAGCTTTTGTTAGCGTGCACACCTCTGAATCGAAAAATAGCTCCACCATCATTTTAAAGGGAATCTGAAAAATAATTCAAATTTCGCATTAGACGCGATACAGCGACATCTCGTAACAAATTGAAGAGTCTCAGATGCAGAATCCACCAATTTAATAAAATTAAAATTGTAAATAGTAATTTAAACCTGAGACTTTTCGCGTTGAAAGTTCTTACTGGTACATCCTTAATCTGCGACTTTTTCAATTAATAAGACAGCAGACGACGAATATAGAAAACGAAAGGGAAACGATCACATTCCGCCTTCATTCGTCTAGGGAAAGGACAGCAGAGGAACTTTCAGTACTCAAACTGAGCAAAGGAAATAAAATAATAAATGATGGTTTTGCTTGTTTTCGATTCAGAGGGTTGCACACCCGCTAGACAGGCTGTTTCTACCATTTCAGGCGTCTTCAGTAGCTTTTGTTAGCGTGCACACCTCTGAATCGAAAAATAGCTCCACCATCATTTTAAAGGGAATCTGAAAAATAATTCAAATTTCCCATTAGACGCGATACAGCGACATCTCGTAACAAATTGAAGAGTCTCAGATGCAGAATCCACCAATTTATTAAAATTAAAATGGTAAATAGTAATTTAAACCTGAGACTTTTCGCGTTGAAAGTTCTTACTGGTACATCCTTAATCTGCGACTTTTTCAATTAATAAGACAGCAGACGACGAATATAGAAAACGAAAGGGAAACGATCACATTCCGCTTCATTCGTCTAGGAAAAGGACAGCAGAGGAACTTTCAGCACTCAAACCGAGTAAAGGAAATAAAATAATAAATGATGGTTTTGCTTGTTTTCGATTCAGAGGGTTGCACACCCGCTAGACAGGCTGTTTCTACCATTTCAGGCGTCTTCAGTAGCTTTTGTTAGCGTGCACACCTCTGAATCGAAAAATAGCTCCACCATCATTTTAAAGGGAATCTGAAAAATAATTCAAATTTCCCATTAGACGCGATACAGCGACATCTCGTAACAAATTGAAGAGTCTCAGATGCAGAATCCACCAATTTAATAAAATTAAAATGGTAAATAGTAATTTAAACCTGAGACTTTTCGCGTTGAAAGTTCTTACTGGTACATCCTTAATCTGCGGCTTTTTCAATTAATAAGACAGCAGACGACGAATATAGAAAACGAAAGGGAAACGATCACATTCCGCCTTCATTCGTCTAGGAAAAGGACAGCAGAGGAACTTTCAGTACTCAAACCGAGTAAAGGAAATAAAATAATAAATGATGGTTTTGCTTGTTTTCGATTCAGAGGGTTGCACACCCGCTAGACAGGCTGTTTCTACCATTTCAGGCGTCTTCAGTAGCTTTTGTTAGCGTGCACACCTCTGAATCGAAAAATAGCTCCACCATCATTTTAAAGGGAATCTGAAAAATAATTCAAATTTCGCATTAGACGCGATACAGCGACATCTCGTAACAAATTGAAGAGTCTCAGATGCAGAATCCACCAATTTAATAAAATTAAAATTGTAAATAGTAATTTAAACCTGAGACTTTTCGCGTTGAAAGTTCTTACTGGTACATCCTTAATCTGCGACTTTTTCAATTAATAAGACAGCAGACGACGAATATAGAAAACGAAAGGGAAACGATCACATTCCGCCTTCATTCGTCTAGGGAAAGGACAGCAGAGGAACTTTCAGTACTCAAACTGAGCAAAGGAAATAAAATAATAAATGATGGTTTTGCTTGTTTTCGATTCAGAGGGTTGCACACCCGCTAGACAGGCTGTTTCTACCATTTCAGGCGTCTTCAGTAGCTTTTGTTAGCGTGCACACCTCTGAATCGAAAAATAGCTCCACCATCATTTTAAAGGGAATCTGAAAAATAATTCAAATTTCCCATTAGACGCGATACAGCGACATCTCGTAACAAATTGAAGAGTCTCAGATGCAGAATCCACCAATTTATTAAAATTAAAATGGTAAATAGTAATTTAAACCTGAGACTTTTCGCGTTGAAAGTTCTTACTGGTACATCCTTAATCTGCGACTTTTTCAATTAATAAGACAGCAGACGACGAATATAGAAAACGAAAGGGAAACGATCACATTCCGCTTCATTCGTCTAGGAAAAGGACAGCAGAGGAACTTTCAGCACTCAAACCGAGTAAAGGAAATAAAATAATAAATGATGGTTTTGCTTGTTTTCGATTCAGAGGGTTGCACACCCGCTAGACAGGCTGTTTCTACCATTTCAGGCGTCTTCAGTAGCTTTTGTTAGCGTGCACACCTCTGAATGAGCACACACCTCTAATGAGCATGTTGATTCTATTGCTAAAGCTGCAATAACCTCTTCAGCTGAAATTGTACCAGATGAGAGAATTTGTATTCCTGACACTTTTTGTATCTCTAAAAGAAATAGATCGTTGGGAAACTTCTTGGCAAACTTTTTGCGACCACTCAACGACACAATATGTTTATATACATACAACCACACATCCCAAATTCGAGATGTAGCCCAGTCGGGATAGCATTTGACCTTGCATTAGGAGCTGCCCCAAATTTTATTTTTCTAATCTTTAGGGAGGGTCAATATTAGTATAAATTTAAAATCTCGACTGAATTCCACCGTTGCGTTAGCCGCCATCTTGATTTTAAATGAGAACCGTTTTTGCTCAATATCTCCGCCATTTTCAATTTTTTGACAAAAAGTGTAGAAACTGAAATTGTTGAAAGTGCGATTTTATATAATTTCATTTATATAATTTTTTCATGCGGTCGATATTTTCCGAGTTATGAGGGGAAAATAGTGACAGTTGTAGCATAATTATTGAATTATTTAATTATCTCGTTTATTATTAGTTTTACAACAAATATTTACCTATACAAAAAAGAAGAGAATTAAATTTTGTACAATTTTGATGCAGTTCATTTTTTTGATAAAATCAATATTTTAGGTAGTACGTATGTGGTAAAGGTGCGAGCGTAAGACCTGATTGATTTTGTAGCAATTGTTTTTGTTCAATATCTCCGCCATTTTCAACTTTTCGACAAAAAGTGTAACAACCGAAATTGTTGCAATTACGATTTACTACAATTTTTCGAGAGAACCAGTGGCGGGTCTACAAGGGGGGGAAATGGGAAAATTCCCCCCAATAGGGTCCAAAATTTAAAAAAAAATTGTTGGAACATCACGATATATTAGCTGACATAAAACTTAAAATATCGACAGACAAATTCAACCAATAAAACACGCTAGTTAATAAAATTAAGTGAACTTATGTATATAATATCTTTTTATGTCTTTTATATACTTTTTTGGTTGATGTTTCATTGGAAGTTTCAAAAATTGTATAAAATATAATTCTCTTTATTTTGTTTATGTGCAATTATGTCGTAAAGTTAATAATAAATGAGACAATTCAATAATTAGGCTTCCCCTCCGCTTCCATTATTTTCCCCCTTAACTCGGAGAATATTGATCGTATAAAAAAATGTTCCAAAGAAATTGTAGGAAATTGCATTTCCAACAATTTTCTTTCTCATCACTTATGTCGAAAAGTTGAAAATGGCGGAGATATTAAGCAACAACAGTTCTCATTTAAAATCAATATGGCGGCTAATGCAACCGCGGAATTCAGTCGAGATTTTAAATTTATACTACTATTGATCTCTCCTAAAGGATATAATTATAAAATTTGGGGCAGCTCGGATACAAAATTCAATTCAATAATTATGCTCCCCCCACTACTTTTTACTATTTTCCCATGTAACTCGGAAAATATCAACCGCATGAAAAAAATTGTTAAAAAGAAATTGTAGGAAATTATATTTTGAACTATTTTAGTTGAAAATGACGTAGATATTGAACAAAAACAATTACTATAAAATTAATCCCGTCTTACGCTCGCGCCATTACCGCATACGTACTACCTTAAATATTAATTTTAGCAAAAAAAATGAAAGAGATCAAAATTGTGTAGAATTTAATTCTCTTCATTTTGGTACAGGTACATATTTGTTGTAAAACTAATAATAAACGAGATAATTCAATAATTATGCTCCAACTGTCACTATTTTCCCCTCATAACTCGGAAAATATCGACCGCACGAGAAAAATTATAATAAATGAAATTATAGAAAATCGTATTTTCAACAATTTCAGTTTCTACACTTTTTCTCAAAAAATTGAAAATGGCGGAGATATTGAGCAAAAAATGGTTCTCGTTTAAAATCAAGATGGCGGCTAACGCAACGATGCAATTCAGTCGAGATTTTAAATTTATACTAATATTGACCCTCCCTAAAGATTAGAAAAATAAAATTTGGGGCAGCTCCTAATGCAAGGTTAGGCCTGTTATTCGTCTAACCCGACTGGACTGATGGTTTAGGAAATTTAATAACACCCGTAAATATACAGAGTGAGTTTTATGTATGGAAACACTCAATTATCTCGAAAACGGCTTGCACGATTTTTATAGATTTTGGTAGGTAGGGGTTTTCTAATGCATTCGATATTATAGTGCTAATTACATTGCTGTCAGATCTTCTGTTTTTCTGCAAATCTAATGAACTTTCTTATTTTAAATGGAACACCCTATATATTTTTTGCGTTTTGAAGTCCTTAAGAAATGCTGATTATTTTTCATGTATATTCCCTATACCTAAATACCATAATTTCGGAGTTATTGCTACATTTATTTTTAAAATTTAATTTTTTTAAATTTAAACAAACTATAAAAATCAATTTTCTTGGCCCAGGTTGATATTATTTTAGGTTCTTTAGATCATTGGGAACAAAAAAGGTCTTTTGGAATTTTTCTCTAAAGTTAATCGTTTTCGAGTAATCAACAATTTAAAACTGAAAAAAATCGAATAATGACGATTTTTAAGGTTCTAAAACACAAGTAAAAAATATAATTTTTGAAATTATAAAGTACCTAAATTCAAGCCCAACTCTTCTTCTGATAGCTTG
The DNA here is from genome assembly GCF_917563875.1 of Diabrotica virgifera virgifera. Lineage (NCBI taxonomy): Eukaryota > Metazoa > Arthropoda > Insecta > Coleoptera > Chrysomelidae > Diabrotica > Diabrotica virgifera. The sequence continues at coordinate 180,663,686 of NC_065443.1, read as the reverse complement.
CCATAAGAGTTTTTGTCTCTTTTTATTCTAAAACATTGATTTTTAATTTTTAATGAAGTGCATATGAGAGGACGGGCGATCGGGCTGCATTAATATTTAAAATAACAATGTTTTAACATGAAACAATCTTAAATTACTTATCGGTATCTGATAAAATAAGGCTTGAGGTTGAATTTGGGTACTTCGCAGTTTCAAAAATAAAATTATTTATTTGTGTTCTTGAACCTTGAAAATCGTGATTATTCGGTTTTTTTCAGTTTTAAATTGTTTATAACTCGGAAACGATTAATTTAAGAGAAAAATTATAAAAGATCTTTTTTGTTCCCCATGATCCAAACAACCTAAAATAGTGTTTACCCGGGTCAAAAAAATTGATTTTTATAATTTGTTTAATTTTTTTTTAAATAAATGTAGCAATAACTCCGAAATTATGGTATTTAGGTATAGGTAATATAACATGAAAAATTATCAGTATTTCTTAGGGACTTCAAAACACAAAAAATATACAGGGTGTTCCATTTGAAATAAGAAAGTTCATTAGATTTCCAGAAAAACGGAAAATATGACAACAATGTAATTAGCACTATAATATCGGCCGCATTAGAAAACCCATACCTACCAAAAACTATAAAAATCGTATAAGCGGTTTTTGAGATAATTGAGTGTTTCCATACATAAAACTCACTCTGTATAACAACCTTAATAAGATTGAGATTTGGCCACGCTTGTTATCCTGCTCATCTTGCTAAAATCAAAATTTACAATTCGGACTTTTGTGAAACATGTCAAGAACAAGGAGATCTTAAGCATATCTTTTTTACGTGTTCCAGTTCCAAATATATTCAGCATTCAGGAACTCTTTTAAACAACTTGCAAACGTTGCAAATATTTCCTCCATACCAAATAAATAACCCATTGGCTACTAATGACAAAATAGTATATTATTGTCTAATCAAATTTATACATAGTACAAATGTGTGTCTGTAGTTAACCTTTGTTTTAACCCAATTGTTTTATTTACCCTCCTTTCCCCTATTTTTTATAGTAATGTCTTAAACACAATCTTGATAGGTCTCTGGTCGATATCTTTTTAGGGGTTCTTAAGAGGTTTTCTTTTCTTTTCTTTTGACCCTAATGACCTGCAAGCAATTAATAATAGGTATAGATACACTTTTTTTATTTAGTATCAAGTAAATTAGAATAATATGTATTTTAAAGATTTGTATTAACTTTAATAGTTTTTTTTTTGTATTAGTATTAATTACTATTAACAACATGTATCTGGCTAAATAGCTACGTACTAAAGCCACAATAAAAAAATACTGTTGATACGAATTAGAACTGACTACAGATGGGAGTTTTTCCTTGGGCTGTCTTTTCAATGTATAAGGTTTCTCTTTAGCCAAAACAGGACGGATTTAAATGGATATGTGATTATTTTAACATCCTTATACACTGGAGCTTTTATTGTTGTGGAACAGGTCATTACTGCATCTTCAATTGCTGATACTGTAGAATTTTCGAGTATATGATTTTCATCTATATTTTGTGCTGTTGGAATCACATGAAGCATACTGCCCTTACTGGAACTGGAACAAGCCATTACTGCATCTTCAGTTGTTGGTACTGTAGAATTTTCGAGTATGTGATTTTCATCTACAGTGCGTCCATAAAGTAACGCATAATTTCGTTATTTCGTGAACCGGCGAGGTTGATTTTTATTTTTAAATTACGATTTTTTGGCATATATATCATACTAGTGACGTCATCCATCTGGGCGTGATGACGTAATCGATGATTTTTTTAAATGGGAACAGGGGTCATGTGATAGCTCATTTGAAAGGGTATTCAATTCTCTATCCAATAATATAAACATTAACATAATTATTTATACAGGGTGTTCAAAAAACATTTTTTTAATTAAAATATGTGAGTCAAAAAGAAGAATATATGTAATTTATTTTAATTCAAAATGCATTTTACTACTGTCAGTAAAGAGAAAAAAATTTTATTTGACAAATAAACATTGATTTTTGTTTAAACGAAATGTTCAAATTGCCAAGAGACAGGTGGGTGGCAGCTTTAACATTGAATTTAAGCGAAAAACAATATTTATTTGTCAAATAAACATTTCTTCCTTTTTTCTGACAACAGTAAAACGTATTTTGAATTAAATATAATACATACATTCTTCTTTTTGTCTCAATTATTTTAATTAAAAAAATGTTTTTTTTGAACACCTTGTACAAATAAATATGTTAATGTTTATATTAGTGAATAGAGAACTGCATACCCTTTCAAATGAGCTCACATGACCCCTATTCTCATTTAAAAAAATCATCGATTACGTCATCATGCCCAGATGGATGACGTCACTAGTACGATATATATACCAAAAAATCGGAATTTAAAAATAAAAATCGACCTATTTCGGGATTTTTCCTTAATATCGCTGGTTTACGAAATAATGAATTTATGCGTTACTTTATGGACGCACTGTATATTTTGTGCTGTTGGAATCAGATTAAGTTTACTGGCTACATTTTTCCACATAAGGAATAGAGATCTGTCTTGTTCATCACCATTTCAATCTTCATGACAATTTTCAAATACCAGCAATTTTTCCTCACTTATTTCCTTTTTCAAGAAAGCAAGACCCTCTTCATCGTTTTTTTAAAACCCCAGGTCGGCTCGAAGAATAACAGGTAAAGTTGACACCATCTATCTATCGCCCGTCGGCAAATTCAAACAAAAATATAACTCCAGACCATCTTTTACCACCTTTAGTCCAGACAAATTAATATATGTATTTAATATATTTTTACCACCAAAAATGAGATGTTTTAATCAAATATTGCTTCAAATATAATCTGCAGAATAATTTTTAATTCACGTTCCGCTAATGAACTTGCTTTTTTGTCCTTAAAAGTAGAAAAAAGTTTCAATTCTATTGCTTAATATTTCATCTAAATATAATCGTCTAACAATTTTAACTGTACTAATGCCCAAGTATACATTTTCAAGTGTTAAACTGATTGATTTACAATGAGTAACCCGGTTGTAAAAATACCGGCGTGTGCCTTAACAAAAGGGACATCGGTACTGGAATTTCATAACAATACAAATGTTATCTGTTTGAATTTGCCGACGGGCGAAATATCTATGGACCCGACTTTAGGTTATATTAGTACCCCATTAAAGGGCTATTACATCTTCCTAAATTTAGTGTCCGATATTTAGAACGTTCTGAATTCAGGATAGTGTAATCGCATTTAGTCAGTTAGCATCCTAATTAGGAAGGTTTTTCGACTTCCTAAGTGGCTAAATCGTAGAGATGGAACACAATAGTATTTTTCGGTAATATTTTTTTTGTTATTGACATACACATTAGTGATTCAGCCAGTTACAAGTTAATGTTTTAGCCCTATGCATCACATTCAAACGATCAACCTAGTTGGTAGGTACCAATAATTTTGTATTTTTAATCTAGAGCAGAGATTCTCAACCAGTTGTACGCGTACCACTGGTGGTACGTGGGCCGATTTCAGGTGGTACGCGTCGCGTGGGTGAAACAAGCTGTTACGCTGGGCCTCTGTCTGCGGATGTGGCAGAATACAGTATTCCTCGAAATATCTCAAATACCAGATGTAGTGGTTGACATAATTCATAATTCTTCATTTGGAATCTCTTCAAGAAAGTTTTAATAAATATTTCTCTGAAGATTATTCCAAACTTGACTGGATCAGAAATCCTTTTGCAGGAATCTCACTAAATGAGTTGTAATTGCAGGAAACATTCATCGATCTAATAGAAAATAGTTCTGTGAAACACAGCTTTAAAGAGAAATCCTTAGTTGACTTCTGGATTGAGTTAAAATCCGAGTATCCAATGCTCTTCTGACAAGCTATGCTGTTTTTGATGCCATTTGTCACTAATTACTCGTGTAAGACTGGTTTTAAGTACTGGACTATGGTATATATTTTAAAATTAAAATTAGACACCACAATTGTGTCTATAAAACAAGCCAATGGACATGTTTCTGATAGTTAACATGTTTCTAAAAACAATATGATCGGGGGGCATTCTTCCATTCCATGACCCCCTACCCCCAAATGTTTGGTGGTACGCCAAAATCTTCAAAATATTTCAGGTGGTACGCAGTTACTAAAAGGTTGGGAACCCGTGATCTAGAGGATGACATGTATTTAATTTGGTTTTTAAATATATTTATATTTCTTACCATGTTTTTCCTCCAATTCGTAAATCTATATCACAACTAAACAAATTTTTCTTACATGTAATTATTATGGTTTTTAAATTACCTAAAGTCGAGACAAATGGAAAATGAAGACACTAAGTTATTATAGAAGATAGGATCGATTAGATTATAGTCATATAAATAAAAACAAAATGCGAAAGAGGCAAAATTTTAACAGTTTTAAATGACAACTATATCTGCCATAAATTAGAAATCTGTTACAGCCGTATCGACCTGAAATTCTTTTGAACCCATCACATTAAACAGATGTGAGATGTTGGAATCGAAACAGACGCCGCCGATGCGTTTCTCTATGGTACCTATTCCGTACCTATTTCATTTCAAATCTCTTGCCCGGTCGTTCCGAAAAGTGTACGACCGACGCTGGAATCGAAACCGATGCCGTCAAAGTTTTGTCACGTGTAATACGTGGAATAGTCGATTGAAACATATTCCGACGTACCCGCTTCAGTTCCAGCGTGCCATCCCTAATCGAAACGAACGTCGCCGATGTGTTCCCTACGAACCCTATGGTGGCTCTTTCGATGTGGCTGTGCTAAAACCTATTCCGAGCGAGAATCCAGTTCCGAGTTCATTGTAAATTGCGGATTGCGGTCGATGCGGCGCCGTTGAAATCGAAACCGATACCGTCGACTTTTTGGTCACTGGGGCGTGGAATAGACGATTGGGACCTATTCCGAGGTACCTGCTCCAGTTCCATCATGCCATCTCTAGACCGTTTCATTCTTCTTTGGGGCACTCAAGTTTGGTTGTTGTGGTCTGGGTTAACGATAATGTTTTGGCGCCGTAAGTCATGTTTGGAAGCGCACATTAGTCGGACGTCTTCTGTTTCAGATAATTTGGCATGTTCCTCTTGAAGATGTCTGATAGAGCTCCGTATGCGACCCATGCTGAGGTGATCCTTCTTTGTAGCTCGGCAGTTTGGTTGTCTGGCAATTTGGAGTTCATTCCTAAATATTTATATTTATGGACCAAATGCTATTTCATTGAAGTCGGCTTTTGGATTTTCGCTTGGTATTACCAGGTTTGTCATGTTTTGTGTCTTTCCAAAATTTATGTTTAAACAAACTTTCTTACAGGCGGCATCTAACGCAGTAAGCATACATAGTTCTAATCTCTCCAAAGTTGTGTGTTATAAGAGGTACCTGCTCCAGTTCCACCATGCCATCTCTAGTAAATCGGATGGATGTACATGTGTACAATCCTGTACCATTTTCTATGCACCCAAAATAATAAAAATGTCACTGGATGTACCCAAAACGATAAACATGTCACGATGCTGACTGAAAGGTAGTCAATCATAATTACCTTTCGAGCCCTTCGAAGAGCGTACCTGTTTTACCTGCTTTTAAAAGTTTAACCTGGTTAAATTAGGGCAGTCAATGAGGGTATGGGACTCCGAATTCTATCCTACTATATCGATTTACTTGATATTTTCACAATAAGTAGGGAACAGCTGAAGAAACAAAGTCTACCCTATGCCGATGTGTGCTTTTGTCTTGGGGGCGGTTCCCACCCTTTCTCGGGGGGTGGAAAATTTTTGGTTAAATAACTACGGAAGTTGCTAGAGAACCCAATTCTAAGCAAAAACTGTTCTATATTTTTTTTTTCGAAAACTCAATAGTTTTTGAGTTATTCGTGGTTGAAAATTGGTTATTTTCATTGAAACATAACACCTTTTCAAACGGTTTTTTGCGAATACCTTAAAAACTATGCATCTAACTAAAAAAAACTATATAAAATATTTTTGTAGCTTATAAAATAACAGATTGTTTCCTTTATGAATCTTCTAGTTATAACACAAAAAGATATATAGTAAGTGAAAAGAGTTTGTTTTCTTAGTGCATGCTCAAATCAGTGTATTCAACTTGAAATAACAGAGAAACGGTCGATTTTAGGTGTCGACCAATAATTTTTGTTGTGCTTGAAAAGACCTTTAAAATAAGCAATATTAAATGTCGATTACATTCAAACTAAGCGAGATAAACTGCAAAAAATTTGATGACTTACGTATTTTAAGAAAAAAAAAAGAGAAGAATATTTAACCCCTCATCCACAAGAAGTTAAATGCATCGTTTTCCTTCTACAATACATTTTACTATAGTGTTATTTTTATGTTCAAATAGTTGGGCGGGTTTAACATGAGTGGTTTTTGAAAAAAAAATAAGATCAAATTATTGAGCGCATTTTTAAATTTTTTTAAAAATCTTCCTGTTCCTCCATGTAACATGTAACTTAAATGCCATACAAAAATGTAGGTTTCTTTTAGATAAACATTTTAATTTTATTTTTCATAATCGTATCTCTTATCATTTTCAAGTTACATGGAGAAAAAGGAAGATTTTTAAGAAAATTTAAATATGCGCTCTATAATTTGATTTTATTTTTTTCAAAAACCATTCATTTTAAAGCCGCTCAACTTTTTGAATATATAAATAATACTATAATAAAATGTATTGTAGAAGTAAAACGATGCATTTAAATTCTTGTGGATGAGGGGTCAAAATCTAGATATCATGAATTCCGCCATGGTCACCATAGCAAACGAAGTTTTGAAACCAGAAAAAGACCCAATAAAGAAAAAGGATTGGATGACCGATAAAATACTAGACCTTATTCAACAAAGAAGAAATTGGTAAAACAAAGACGAGATTCGGTATAGAGAGATATATCGACAAATAAGATACGAGGTTAAGCGAGCAAAAGAGGACTGGATGGAACAAAGATGTCGTGAAATGGAAGAACTACAAAGAAAACATGACGAGTTTAATATACATAAAAAGCTTAAAGAAATTACCTACACTCAGAGAAAAATAACTCCTCACTTTATGAGAAACTCCAAAGGTAACATAATTCTCGACTTGGATGAAAAAAAGGAAGAATGGACTAACTATATAAAAGAGCTCTTCCTGGATACGAGGCCACCACTGAACACCACAAAGTATACGAATACTGGTCCTAGTATTTTAAAAGCGGAAGTAGAGAAAGCCATCAAACAGAGCAAAAATGGGAAATCTCCAGGCCCTGATCAAATACCATCAGACTGGCTCAAACTTCTGGATGACGATAATGTCTCACAATTAACAAACATTTATAACCATATATACGAGACTGGAATGATGCCACAGATATGGTTGGAGTCTACATTTATTCCACTCCCAAAAAACCTAATACATCATCATGTAAAGACTTTAGACTAATTAGTCTCATGAGCCACTCTCTCAAGCTACTTCTTAAGATAATTCTTAATAGAATCAAGCAGAAATGTGAAGAGACAATGGGAAACAAACAATTCGGTTTCAGAGAAGGATTGGGAACAAGGGAAGCTTTGTTCTCAATGTTAACATTACTTCAACGATCATGGGAAGTACAGAAACCAATTTACGTCTGCTTTATAGATTTTGAGAAGGCGTTTGATAGAGTTCAACATGATAGGTTGTTTGAATATCTAGAAATGATTGGAATAGATGATAAATATCTGAGACTTTTACAACATCTATATTGGAATCAAGAAGCTTCTATTCTGGTAGACGGCAAAGAAACGACAAAATTTGCATTCAAAGAGGTGTCAGACAGGGTTGTGTGTTATCCCCAACTTTGTTTAACGTATACTCAGAAATAATTTTTAATGAAGACTTGGAAGGACAATGTGGAGATCGAATCGGGGGAGAAACTATTAACAACATCAGATAGGCAGACGACACCGCGATCATGGCTGAAAATATCGAAGATCTTCAATTCCTTATTGATCGAGTCACTAGAGAATGCTCCAATAACGGGCTTAACATAAATGCAACAAAGACAAATTTACTTGTGGTTAGTAAACAAGACGTCGGCCCTATGCAACTAATTGTCAGTGATGAATCAATAACAAAAGTTAACCATTTTAAATACCTAGGATGTTGGATAAACGAGACACTAAATCCGGATGAAGAAATTAAAACTCGTATAGAAATTGCAAGAGGAGCATTTATGAAACTTAGATCTATTCTGAGCAACTCTCAGCTGAATTTACAACTAAGAATCAAGTTCCTAAAATGTTATGTGTATCCTGTATTACTATATGGATGTGAAACCTGGATCATGAAGGTTAACATCATGAACAAATTAGAAGCCTTTGAGATGTCGTCGTATCGTAGAATGCTCAGAATATCTTGGGTTCAACGCATTTCAAACAGAGAAGTCTTAAACAGAGTAGGTCAAGGCGAAGGTGACTTAATGAAGATGATAAAAAAGAGAAAACTTGAATATCTGGGGCATATAATGAGAGGTAGCAGATACAGGATGCTGCAGTTAATACTCAATGGAAAGATCGACGGAAAAAGAGGAATTGGTCGAAAGAAATATTCATGGCTCCGAAACCTTCGTCAATGGACTGGCTTATCAGCAGATCAATTGTTACATGCCGCACAAGATCGAGAACGATATCGGCAAATTGTTATGGAAGCTACCCACGCCTAAAAATTTGGGCACGGTACTTAAAGAAGAAGAAGGATGAGGGGTTAAATATACTTCTCATTTTTTTCTTAAAATTCGTTAGTCATCAATTTTTTGCAGCATATCTCGCTTAGTTTAAATGTAATCGACATTTAATATTGCTTATTTGAAAGAACGTTTCAATCACAACAAAAGGTATTGGTAGCACTATACACCTGAAATCGACCGTTTTTTTGTTATTTCAAGTTGAATACACTGATTTGAGATTGCACCAAAAAACAAATTCTCTTACGTATCATATCTCTTTTTGTGTTATAACTAGAAGATTTATGAAGAAACGAATCTCTTTGTTTTTTTATAGGCTACAAAAAAGTTTTATATAGTTTTTTTAGTTAGATGCATTGTTTTTAAGGTATTCGCAAAAAACCGTTTGAAAAGGTGTTATGTTTCAATGAAAATGGCCAATTTTCAACCACGAATAACTCAAAAAGTATCGAGTTTTCGAAAAAAATTTTAGAGCAGTTTTTGCTTAGAATTAGGTTCTCTAGCAACTTCCGTAGTTATTTAAGCAAAAGTTTCCCACCCCCGAGAAGGGGTGGGAACCGCCCCCAAGACAAAAGCACACATCGGCATAGGGTAGACTTTGAAAAAGGAGATAAGTTGAGCTTATTCCTAAAATTTGATTAAAATCCATGCAGTAGGATAGAATTCGGAGATAATAACATAGTCTTGCTCTCAATGACTGCCCTAAACCGAACCCCTGTGGTTTTAACACTTCTTGGTTTTCAGACCCTGTCTTTGTGCTATTTAGCATCCTAAATTTAGGATGGTGTAATAGCGAGCTACAGTGACTGAATTTAGTGTCCTAAATCGTATCCTGAATATCGGTCCTGAATTTAGGAAGATGTAATAGCCCTTTTAGAAGGTAAGTATAATAATAATTTTATCTTGGAATTATATATTATGGCACAGTATAAAGAGGGAACCTCTATATAATGTGATTATGGCTACCCACAATACCCCTTCCTTCAATATTGTACACAAATTTTGGGTTCTTTGCGAATTTAAGAAACAGTTTCTCTTGGTTGGAAATGTTGGCGTTGGCGTTACTGTTTTGGCCTTTTATTTTTAAAACCCGAAGAAATTGATTATTTTTATTTTTTTGAACTTTATGAAATTAAACCCGAACATCGTAAATTGGTAGAATTTTGTGATTACCTTTTACAAAACTACTTAACATCTGATTCAAAATTTCCGCCAAAAATATGGGAAGATGCTTCCACGGCTTTAAATAAAACTACAAATGCATGTGAATCTATAAATGTATTTTTTTCCATTGAGATGTAAAATTAATTGATATTAGTTGTTATTTTTATTGAGCTATGTATAATTATACAGTACGTAAATCGTTCAGCTGGACATAGGGAATATACATGGAGAGAATTGTGGCAACTGCGCTAACCTGCGTTAGTTGAAGCTTCTGTTCGAGTACGAGTTTTTGGTGCAATGGAGCTGTTAGAACGAATAGAATGAGTGACTTTTGAAGCAAGGCTGTCCATAAATAAATTAAAAACAAAGTTTATGATTAATGAGTTAATAATTTTACTTGTAATTTTTAAAATATTTTTTATTTAAAAACTAATTTCAAAACTTAACAGTTTTCTCATTCCCTTAGGCCAAAAATATTCAGCTACTACATTGTCATAGTTTGACGTTTATGTGTGTCAGTCGAAATGAGATGAATTACACGTGAAAATATAATTCATATACGCTCTGCGCTTCGCTGGTGTCGCTCCTAGCGGTTACTAATTCAACTTTTACCGGTAATTTTTAAATTTATTATTTAATTGTTATCGCTTAATATTTACAACGCAAAAAAGTAATTAAATTGTAATCGATTTTTTTAAGATTTTTCTAATCATTTTGACGTTCTATTGATAAAATATCAATTTCTTACTTCGGATACTTTGACAATAATCGTGTAGATGGCGCTAAGATTATAATAGATTATTTATAATTAGATATTACGGAACATTAAAAAAACTTAAATTCAGTATTTAAAACGTAAGTGTATTTTTTTTTATTTTTTTTTTTATTTGCTAAGTGCTACAATCTGGTCTTTGACCAATGAGTAACTTTTTATCTATCCTATCTTACTAACTACTTAATATCTAAGAGTCACCCTTTGATGTCTTCTTAGTTGTCTTTGTTATTACTGGCGCACTTTTTGATTGCGCACTATCACACAAAGCTCTGCTTTTCACTTTATCACGCACTACACCAACACGTTGCTTGCACACTAGTCGCGCAATGCTCCGCTATTAGCTTTGTCGCACACTACACCAACTCGTGAGGTTTGGTCCTCTTCAGTCTTCTTTTCTGGTTTGAGTTGTCCAGGAGCTGGATGGCCTCAATATGTAAGTATATTTAAGGTAAAAATATATACCACAGCTTTGACCAACTAATATTGTTTATAATTAATGTTTTTAATTTTAATTTTAAATTAATCACTTTGACATTTATGTCAAATTTCCAGTAAACGTTTACAAACTTGTCACTACTGGCGTTCGCGAATTTGTAAATATCCCCTCTACGTACGAGCTCACAGCGTATAACCGAATAATATAATCTTTTGTTTCTATATAAACATTATGTAATCACCTGGGTCTTTCACTATACCGATCTGAGGCAACAACATGGGATTGTGTAATGGTCAGGTGTTGCCCTGCATAAGAGAAGTTTGTGCCTTTGTTGTACTTATTCCATGCCAACTCAAAATTGTCTGTAAAAAAGACATAGAAGAATAAGATTGTGTAATGGTCGGCAGTTACCCCTGAGAAAAAAAAGTTTGTGTCTTGTTATATTTGTCCCATGCCAACTCAAAATTGCCAGTAAACTCAAAAAAAAAGTAGAAGAATAATATTGTGTAATGGTCGGCAGTTGCTCCTGAGAGCAAAAGTTTGTGTCTTTGTTGAATTTGTCACATGCCAACTCAAAATTGCCAGTAAACTAAAAAAGAAGTAGAAGAATATGATTGTGTAGTAGTCGGCAGTTGCCCCCGAGAGAAAAAAGTTTAATGTCGTTGAAAAAAAAAGTTAAGTTGTTGTATATGTCCCATGCCAACTCAAAATTTCTACTAAATCAAAGAAGAAAAAGAAGATTGTGTATTGATATACAGTTGCCCCTTTAGACAAGGAAAGAGAAGTTGCCCCTAGCGTGAAATTTTTTTTTATCTTGTCATGTTTGTCCCACACCAACCAAAATTGCTAGTTAAGTAAAGAAGAAGAAGAAGAAGCAAATTGTACAATGTACTAACTCCAAATTGTAAGCGAATAAGGGATTTTTCCCTTGTTCCGAGATGATGAGCTGGCCAAATACCCAAGTAGTTGGAGGCCAATAAACTGAAGAAGAAGAAGAAATGAGATGAATTTTGAGGTTAATGCCCCTTAGGGTCGTTTGCACCGTATGTCAAACTTGATTTAAACCTCACTTAATTTAAGTTTTCTTAAGCCGCCGAATTTGACGGCTTAAATTAAGTGAGGTTTAAATCGAGTTTGACATACAGTGCAGCGAAAATATTTACTTTAAGCGGGCCTTAATCTTAAGAGCCTTAATATAGTCGGTGCAAACGGTCCTCAGTGCTAATAACCATATTTATTGTCATTGAGAGAGCTCAGTTGCCACAAGTATCTCACTATTATAAAACAATGTATGTATTTATGTATCTAAATATATACAATGTATGGTCCCTATGTCCAGCTGAACGATTTACATACTGTATATCTATTTAATAAAATTATTCTATAAAATGCATGTTTTCCCATTGAGATGTAAAATTATTTGATAGTAACAATTAATATCCCATGAGCCGAGCTGGTATATTTTATATCGGGCAGTTTTAATATTTGCGCCGAGAAATTTTTGCGCCCTTGCGAATCGAGAAATTTACAAATAAAAAGAAGAAATTGTTTTTGTTTTAATTTTTCAATGCAATTAGTATAAAAACGTATAAAATTGATTACAAATTAAAAATGTTTAGAGAACTTCAAAATTTGAAAGGAAATTTTAAAAATAGAAAAATTATAAATTTGTGTTTAATCTGAATTTTCGTTGTATTTATTATTGTAATATGTTTTAAAAAAACATAAATTGTTGAGTGTTTGATCTTTCAGGGTGGCTCTTTTTTTCTGTACATAAATTTGCTGAAGTTGAAAACAGACTTTATGTTGATGTAGGTCTGATACTTTTTAGTGCAGTGAGTAATTTTTTTAAACGTCCGGTCAGCTGATTTGCACCAATATAATATACCCTATTCCACGAATATACGACCCTCTTGGATTATCTCGACAACGAATATTTTGCTGTGTAAAATAAGAATGAAAGTATGTAAATTGAAAATTACATTGCTGTTTATTGGAATAATTATTAGAGCCATTTACTTTCGTACTTCCTATGTTGTACACTAAAATATTCGTTGTCGCGATAATCCAAGAAAGTCGTATATTCGTGGAATGACCCCCCATAACGTATTAAATTTCCTATGTACTAATTCTTCATAAACATAATTTTAATTCAAAATAAATATTTATGTTATAATTCTGGATACTACCAAATGAATGAGATCGTCGCATAAACAAAAGAATTATTTTATGCTACATGATATGCGATATGATACATTCTGATTTAACACCAAAATTGGAAGGTTTAAAACATAATTGAAAAATAAATATTTTAAGTGGAATAATATAAAATTAATATTACGCAGACAGAGATAATAATTGTATCAGAATTATTTATTCATTTTGAGTTAGTAATATCTCCGCTCATAATTTAAAATAAAATATTTAAAAAAATCACGGAAAATTTGTAAGAAATCCCGGGAATCGGGATTTCCATTTTTTACTGATTTCCCGGGAAATCGGGCTATAGCGGGATAAGATGGTCAAAAATGCCCCCGCACCGATCAGCTCCGCTACTTATTTTTTCGATAAAGGATATAAAATTATGCCCTCATGCAAATTTTTAGCTTCCCAGAGGTCCTAAAACGTCTTAAATCAAGAAAAGAAGAATTTTTAGGTTTTATTTTTGTGTGAGCGCAATTTTACTTTAAAAAATCTGAAAAAATTCAAGAAGTTGTATCTTTTGAATACAAAACAAACTAATTTTTTTTCAGATTTTTGTAATGAAAAATGAGACCAGGAAAAATTTTTGAAATTTTCAAACAATTTTTAGGTTATGATAATTTGATTTGGCCAACTTTTAAATAGTATTTTTTGTGTACTTTTTGCCGTTCTTTTAAATGGCAGAGGCAGAATTTTTAATATCTGAGCGGAAAGAACGAAAACATCGAAAAAACCGTTTTTGGCTGTCTCGAGATGCATCTCGGGACAGCCAATTTTAGGATTTAGGATCCTGACTACAGCAACTGAAAAAAAAACTAAAATTGTGAATTTTGTCGTAAAATTTGGTATGTGGGGTTATAATAATATTTGGAACAACTTTTCCAAATAACTTTTATCGATATTTTTGTAACGCGAAGCAAATCGAATCACATATCGAAAATTCACCCTGTTTGTAGTAGGCCGCGTTTAAAATTTAAAGGTCAGTTGACTATTTTAAAAATTGTGAACCAGTAGGACTGTGCAAAATATCAAATCTGTATATATTTTTACAGCCGAAACAGAGGTGTCTTCATCTTAAATGCGACACACTGTATCTTATCAATTTGATAATTTATTGCAACTAATATAGTCGTATTATTTAAAGATTGAAAATATACAATCAAGGTACTGACTAATTCACTAATTTTATCATAAAAAATTCAAATTGATTGCATTGAAGTATTGAACCAATTATTAATGTGTATTAATAAAAAATAATGTTTATATAATTATGTGTGATAATATAAATAATATACTGAGTGAGTTTTATGTATGGAAACCCTCAATTATCTCGGAAATGGCTTGCACGATTTTTATGGATTGTGGTGGTTTGGGGTTTTCTAATGTGGCCGATATTATAGTAATACTTACATTGTTGTCAGATCTTTCGTTTTTCTGAAAATCTAATTAACTTTCTTATTTCAAATAGAACACCCTGTATATTTTTTGCGTTTTGAAGTCCTTAAGAAATACTGATTATTATCCATGTTATATTCCCTATACCTAAAGGCCATAATTTCGGAGTTATTGCTACATTTATTAAAAAAAACTTTTTAAACAAATTATAAAATCAATCTTTTCGGCCTGCGCAGACATTACTTTACGTTCTTTGGACCATTGGGAACAAAAAAGTTCTCTTGTAATTTTTCTATAAAGTTATTCGTTTTCGAGTTATAAATAATTTAAAACTGAAAATAAATCGAATAATTACGATTTTCAAGGTTAAAAAACACAAATCAAAAATATTATTTTTGAAACTGCCAAGTATAGAAATTCAAGCTAAAGCCTTATTTTATTAGTTACCAATAAGTAATTATTTGAGTTAGTTTCATTCTAAAATATTGTTTTTTAGTTGTTAATGCAGCCCGATCGCCCGTCCTCTCATATGCGCTTCATTAACATTTAAAAAGCAATGTTTTAGAATAAAACGTGCCAAAAAATTTTATAGCGAGATCCTGGAAGAAGGGTTTTGGGTACTCCGCAGTTTCAAAAATAATGTTTTTTATTTTTGTTTTTGAACCTTGAAAATCGTCTTTTTCAGTTTTAAATTGTTTATAACTCGAAAACGATTAACTTTAGAGAAAAATTACATAGGATCTTTTTTTGTTCCCAATGATCCAAACAACATAAAATAATGTCTACACGGGCCGAAACAATTAATTTTTATAATTTCTTTAATTTTTTTTACTAAATGTAGCAATAACTTCGAAACTATGGCATTTAGGTATAGAGAATATAACATAAAAAATAATCAGTATATCTTACGGACTTTGAAACGCAAAAAATATACAGGGTGTTCTATTTGAAATATGAAATTTCATTAGATTTCCAGAAAAACCGAAAATCTGACAACAATGTAATTATCACTGTAATATCGGCTGCATTGGAAAAACCTTACCCATCAAAACCTATGAAAAACGTGCAAGTCGTTTCCGAGATACTTGAGGGTTTTTATACATAAAACTCACTCTATTATAAATATTATAATTATTATTATAATAATGTTATATTAATACGCATTAATTGGTTCAATATTTCAATGCAATCAATTTGAAGATTTTATGTTAAAATTAGTGAATTAGTCAGTATTCTCATTGTATATTTTGAATCTATAAAAAATACGACTATATTAGTTGCAATAAATTATCGAATTGATAAGATACAGTGTGTCGCATTCAATATGAAGACACCCCTAAGTTTCGGCTATGAAAATATATAGATTTGAAATTTTGCACAGTCATACAGCTTGATGGTTCACAATTTTTAAAATAGTCAACTGAACTTTAAATTTTAAACGCGGCCTACTGCGAATCCACAAATATGGTGAATTTTCGATATGCGATTCGATTTGCTTCGCGTTACAGACATCGATAAAAGTTATTTGGAAAAGTTGTTCCAAATAATATTATAAACCCACATACCAAATTTTATGATAAAATTCACAATTTTAGTTTTTTTTTTCAGTTGTTGTAGTCGGGATCCTAAATCCTAAAATTGGCTGTCCCGAGATGCACCTCGAGACAGCCAAAAACGGTTTTTTCGATTTTTTCGTTCTTTCCGCTCAGATATTAAAAATTTCGCCTCTGCTATTTAAAAGAACGACAAAAAGTACACAAAAAATACTATTTAAAAGTTGGCCAAATCATATTATCATAACCTAAATTTTTTTTTGAAAATTTCAATAATTTTTCCTGGGCTTATTTTTTATTACAAAAATCTGAAAAAAATTAGGTTGTTCTGTATTCAAAAGATACAACCTCTTGAATTTTTTCAGATTTTTTAAAGTAAAATTGCGCTCACAAAAAAATAAAACCTAAAAATTCTTCTTTTCTCGATTTGAGACGTTTTAGAACCTCTGGGAAGCTAAAAATTTGCATGAGGGCATAATTTTATATCCTTTATCGAAAACATAAGTAGCGGGGATGATTGGTGAGGGGGCATTTTTGACCATCTTATCCCGCTATAGCCAATCTGTCCCGGGAATGCAGCTCTAGCACCGCCCGATTATTCAATTCCCCCACAATCATAATAATCTGATAAATACATCTTTTCTTTTTATTAACTAATGTCTAATTCAAAAATATGTATCACACATTTCCATCAATTTAAAAAATGAGAATTGAAGGTCACGTAACTCTATCTATAACCAATCAGCCTACACATTATTTTATCATAACAGTCTTCTCCTTCGACTTACATTACCTATCTTAATTTCATCACTACTTTGATATCAGACTCCCACATATTACAGTCTCTCTAACGGCCGGTTTCACAAAGTAAAGTTAACTTGTGGTTAAGAGATAACCAGAGGTTACCCCAAAATATGCGTTTCAGTTTCATAATTGTTACCCTTCTGGGTATACCCATAAGATAACCCATTCCAACCTCTGCTTAAAAATTCTGTCATTTAACCACAACTTCGCCGTTGAGCTGAAACTAAAACGCATATTTTGGGGCAACCTCTTAACCACAAGTTAACTTTACTTTGTGAAACCGGCCGTAATGTACTATATCACATCTATAGGGCTTTTCATCGATTGTCATTTGTTTAGAGCTTCTGTCATGTGTCACATAATATTAATATATCTACTTCATACGTCATTGGTTTGTATCATTGGTTATATCAATAACGTATGACGTAGATATATCATTATGTGACACATGACATAAGCTCGAAACAAATGACTGTGAATGAAAAGCCCTATTAGTACGATTAAACCAACAAGCCCCCTAGAGCTATTACACGGGGAGTGCTCCTAGACACTTTAGTTTCTTATTTTTTGTAGTTCTGGACAAACTAAACTGATTGAATTAAATATTTTTTACTTGTTCTAAAAATACATGACGCTTCTCTCTAGAGTTTGACAATCAATTCAATTTTTTACAATGGCTATGTGACAGTAGTTATGACATGAACAGTGGCGTGTTTATACATTTTAATAAATACTTAACATACCGGCCAGCTTGAAAGGCACAACTTTCAAATAATAATTATGAAATTACACTGAACATAAGCAAAATAATAAATGACATAAGCAAACATAATCAAATAAAACTATTAAAAAACTAAACATTTGAATCAGTGATAGAGTTCAAAAAATAGTACACACTTTAATATTGTTCATCAGTTATCACTGCACTGTGCCTATAGGAAGCGGGCATATCCTACTAACTGCTCTCTTGGTAAGACCTTTTGAAGTGACCTAACTCTGGTTACACCATCTGGACCAGGATGGAGTGAATAAACACGACCCATCAACCAATTTAACGGGTGCTGTCCCTTATCCTTTATCAGGACTAAGGCCCGTATTCATAGTCGGTACTCAAGTCAGCGTCGATGCTCAAGTCCGACCTTGAACAAATTCTTATACAAATTTGTATACAATTTTTTTCAAGGTCGACCTTATGCATCGACTCTGACTTGAGTCTCGACTATGAATACGGGGCTAAATCTCCAAGCTGAATATTTGACATGTGTATTTTCCATTTTTGTCGACTCTGCAGTTCGGATATATATTCCAAAGACCATCGTCGCCAAAAGTGCTGCCGGATCTTCTGGAGTCTTTGAAATTGATTAAGTTTTCCGAGATTTATATAAATTCCTCCGAAATGAGGTGAATATACTGATATAAATTGCCAATTTATTTGATTATTCGCACAAACATCTGATATATTTGATTGATTAATTTTAAGAAAGTTACCTAAATCCTTTAATTCATTATAAGATCCTATGAAATTTGTACCATTGTCAGACAAAATCTGAACTGGTTTTCTACGTCTTGATATAAAAGTTTTAACGTAGATATAAAATATTGAGCAGTAAGATCGGTTACTAGTTCCAAGTGAATTGCTTTGGTAGAAAGATAAATAAATAAACTTACGTATGCTTTATAAAATGACGGATTACGGATCTTTTTGGTTTTTAAGGTAAAGGGTCCAGCGTAATCAACACCCGTAACGGAAAATGGGAATGAAGGAGTAACACGAGCTTTGGGTAAGTTGCCCATTATCGGATAGACGTGTTTAGGATTGAAACAAAAGCAATGAATACATTCTCTTAAGAGAGAATGAATACATTCTCTTTTTGCTGTGTTTCTGCCATTAATAGGCCAGACATTTTCTCTAACAACTGCCAAAAGATGTTGAGCACCTGAATGAAATAATAGTTGATGCTTCAAACGAAATATCAATATTGTTAAATGATGTTTAGCTGGTAACAAGATAGGATCTTTCTTATCAAATTCAAAACTAGAATTACATATTCTTCCACCATCTCTAATTATACCTTTGTCGTCAAGAAAAGGGTTGAGAGAAAGAATTTTACTCTTGGGGGAAATTACTTTTCCTTTTGAAAAATCAGATAATTCAGTGGAAAAGCCTTCACCTTGAGCTAACTTGATTAAAATATGTAGAGATTGATCTAACTCGTCAGCACAAAGGCGACCCGACTCTCTCTGAGTTTTATCGCGTGCGGAACAATTATGAATCAAACGTAACCAATAAGCAACGAGTCTTTCTATTTTAATAAGACAGAAGAAATTATTGAATGAAAACTTGAAGGAATTGACTGCAATTAAAGATTGAACTGAATTCTTCATTTCGGGAAGAGACATTTGGGGATCAGTACTAGATACTTTCCATGACTCTTCAGGAATAGACAAGAATTGTGGGCCATGCCACCAAAGATCACAAGTTTTAAGAAGAGAGGGGCTTATTCCGCGTGAAAGCAGATCAGCTGGATTTTGACTTGATGTAACATGTCTCCAATTGTGAGCTGCTGTCATTGATTGAATCTCACTGACACGATTGGCAACAAATGTTTTGAGTAAATGAGATGATGTATTTATCCAACCAAGAACTATTGTAGAGTCCGTTTGAGGGGAGCTACCTTTGATTTGGCAACTAATAGGTTTACGGATATTTCACCTTGTTCATTGATACTACGAACATAGATACAAGAACCATATGCTAGTTCACTAGCATCAGAAAACGCGTGCATTTCTAACACAACAGAATTCTTGAGTTTCACATGCCTAGGAATTTTTAGTTCATTTAAATGGAATAATTGATCGTAAAATGTTAACCACTGGGTATAAATATCTGGAGAAACAGATTGAACCCAATCAATTTTCTGTAACCATAATTGCTGCAAGAGAATTTTGGCTTTAATCACTGCTGGACTGACTAGTCCCAACGGGTTGAATATTTGGGATATACTTGATAATATAGTACGTTTCTTAACCTTTGATATAGGTAGAGAATTAACCATGTAAGAAAGTGTGTCCGATTGAGAGTACCACTGAAGGCCTAAGGTTTTCGTATTTTCATTTGAGCCAAATGAAAATGGAAGATCTAACGAAGATATAGAATCATGTAATTTATGAAGAATATTAGGATCGTTTGAAATCCATTTACGTAAAGAAAAACACCCTGATTTCAGAATGTGTATTATTTCTGAACACAACCGCGATAGATCGTCTGCCGATTCGGAACCCGTTAGAATGTCATCTACGTACATGTCATTAGAAATAATTTGAGAAGCTTCTGGAAATTCAATTGCAAAATCTAATGAAAGCTGACGTATGCATCTAATAGCTAAGAAGGTGCAGGTACCGCTGTCCGAAGCGGTTCCATATGTAACCGTATTTAATTCGTAAGAATTTAAAGGTTGAGTTGGATCAGATCTCCAAATTATTTTCTGTAGGCATCTTTGAGAAGGTTCGATGAGAATTTGCCTATACATTTTTGCTATGTCTGCAGAAATGACATGAATGCTGTCTGAAGCGTAATAAGATGGAAATGAGATCATCCTGTATGACTGGTCCTATCATCTGTAAATCATTAATAGAAATACCTGAAGATGATTAAAAAGAACCATTAAAAACAACTCAAAAAAGAACAAATAATAAAAAAAAGAACCATTAAAACTCAACATTAAAAAAGAACTAATAAGTTGAGTGGTTAGACTTTCTTTAATAACCCCATGATGAGGAAAATAAAATTCTACTTTATTTGAAATGTTATCGGTTAGTTCACATTGCGTCATGTGTCCCATTGACAAGTATTCAGACATGAACTGAGTGTAGTTTTGCCTTAACTTATCGTCTAATTGAAGCTTGCGTTCTAAAGTGTAAAAACGTTTAGTAGCAATTGTTTTAGAGTCACCTAGTTTAGAAACTGAATCCTTAAGAGGCAACGATACAATAAATCTACCATCTGCTTGTCTTTGATAAGTATTTTGGAAATGTGATTCGCAATCCTTTTCTTCTTGAGACAGAGATTTGGGGCTCGAAGCATTGCATTCTTCTAGTTCCCAGAATCGATTAAGATCAGAAAACATTTCACCATGCAAAAGATTGCACTGAGTAGTCGTGGAAGATGATTGAAGAATAGGACCCGAGATTATCCAACCAAACTTGGTTTTTTGTAGAATTGGGTTTTGCGGACCTAACTTGACTTGACCAATACATAGAAGTTCCCAGAAATGACTTGCACCGATCAAGATATCTATGTGTGATGGAACATTGAATTCTGAGTCACTCAATGTAATGTTAGAAGGTATTTGAAACGATGAAGTATCTATTTTGTGACTAGGCATTTTATCACAAATGTTATCTGTAACTAAACACATTAGAGACGTTTCATATGTAGAAAATAGAGATTTAACTTTAAGGTTGGTAAGAAAATTTATATTTGAAGATATATGACTAATTCCAATTACAGAAATATTGGTATTAATCTTAGGGAGACCTAGTTTACCTAGATGGTTAGAACTTACAAAATTTGATTGACTTCCGCTATCAAGAATCGCTTTGCAAGTATGAGCTTTATTATGTTGATCAAAAACTTGAACTTTAACTGTTGAAAGTAAAACTCCTTTGTTTTGTACATTAGTATAATTTGAAAGAGACGTTTATGAATTAATATGGCTCGTTGAAGGAATAGAAACTTCCGACGTTTCTATGTGTAAAATTGAATGATGTTTCCTTTTGCAATGTTTGCATTTTTCATACTTACTTGTACTGCTTATATGTCCGACATGCAAGCAATTTAAAAACAAGGATCGTTTTTTGACTTCCTCTATGCGTGAATGAACATTAAGCTTGAGAAATTCCTCACAAGTATATATTTTGTGATCACCTCTACAGAAAGCACATGAGAATGTGGCAGATTGATTGGTAACAAAGGAACGAGTTTTGGATGACTTGTTAGAAGAATGAGAAGAACATTGTGATTTATCACTAGAATGCCTCACATGGTTTGTAGATTGCTCTATTTTTTCCAATACATTTGCTTTATTACTAAGAAATGTCATGAAATCTTGGAAAGAAGAATTTTTTGTTTTGTTTTTCTCCCAGTCGTGGGCTGTATCTGAATCTAATTTCTCTAAAACTATGTAAGTGAGAAGATAGTCCCATTTATCTACTGGTTCCTTAAGACAGTGGTTCCCAACCCGTGGTCCGCGGACCACTTGTGGACCGCGCCGAGTTTACGTGTGGTCCGCGGGCTGTTTCAGAGTACGTCTTATAATTCACGATTTTCTTCATCAATACGAGTATAACAATGTTTTTACTGGCTATATAATGAGACATTCACCCTCGGAGATACGTTTGTTATGAAAGTATGCCACATGAGTAATGCTGTTTTTATTTCTGATGTTAGGCGTGGAGTGACAGTAGCACAGCGCGAGCGCGGAGAGGGTAGGCTATTAATAGTCACTGCGGGGCGGGCGGACACATGCTTCCACCACTCTCAAGCTCGGTCATTCCCCTCCGCCGCTGTGTAGCCGCACCCCCGCCCAGCATTGTCAACCTACTCCTGAGTTCCATGGCCATTTGTCTGTCGTAGTGTCTAGTGTCACGTACCGTATGTACAGAGTGAGAGACTGCAATGAGTAAGCAAGTGAATTTGTTTAAGTTTTTAAAAAGAGCACATGATGAAAGTGAACCCGGACCTAGTGCTAGTACGAGTGTTAGTGACAGGTTTGTTTCAAGTGAACCTAAAAGTAGAAAACCAGCCAATCGTAAGTACAGCCCAGAATACTTAAAATATGGATTTACATACTTTTAAAGAAGATGGAGATGTTCATTTGCCTCAGTGTGTTGTATGTTCAGAGGTTTTATGCAATGAAGCTATGAAACCGGCCAAACTCATGCGTCATTTTGAGACAAAACACAAAGAACTTGTTCAAAAACCATGGGATTTTTTCAAGCGCAAGGAAACTCAGCTTAAAAATGCAAAACAAGTAATGAAACAGTATTCTTCTCAGGATAAGGCTGCTTTAAAAGCATCTTTTTTAATTTCATTGAAAATAGCAAAAGCAAAAAAACCATTTACAATAGGAGAAGATTTAATTTTACCCTGTATTTTTGAAGCCACTAAAGAAGTACTTGGTGAAGAGTCAGCTAAAAAAATTAAAAACATAGCTCTATCAAATAATACAGTTACTAGAAGAGTTGAATCGATGGCAGCAGATGTTAAAAACCAACTCATAATAAAGCTTCACCAATCTAAGTGGTTTTCTTTGCAATTAGATGAGTCTACCGATGTTACAAATAAAGCAATTTTACTGGTGTATGTAAAATACATTGATCATGAAGAAAAGAAATTAAATGAAGAATACATGACATCTATTGAACTGCCAGGTCATACAAAAGGTCGGGACATTTTTAATGCTGTTGATGGGTATTTAAAGTTGCATAAACTATCTTGGAAAGACTGTGTTGGATTGTGTACTGACGGCGCGGCTGCTATGACAGGCTCCAAACAAGGCCTTAAAAGTTTTGTACTGAAAGAAGCGGGAACCGAAGTACAAATAACACACTGCATTATTCACAGAGAAATGCTAGCAACCAAACAGTTGAGTCCTGAACACAATGAAGTCCTCCTTACAGTTGTAAAGGCTGTGAATTTAATCCGGAGCAAAGCTCTTAATTCAAGATTGTTTGCTACGCTTTGTGATGATATGGGCTCGCTTCATTCCAAACTTCTCCTCCACACTGAAGTACGATGGTTATCCCGAGGGCGTGTATTGGCCAGATTTTATGAACTTAGAGAGGAGGTTTGTATGTTCCTTGACAAAAACAATCCAGAACTAGCGGCTGTGTTTCGGGATGGACAATGGGTGGCTAAACTTGCTTTTTTGACTGATATATTTGAAATTATAAATGTGCTGAATCTTGGTCTTCAAGGGCCCTCACACACAGTATTCGATCTGTGGAAAAAAATTGCTGCATTCAAACAAAAGTTAAAGTTATGGCAAACTGAAATAGAGAAAGGATCTTTTGCTATGTTTAATCTGTTTTCTGAATTTATAATAGAAACGGAAGGTATGAATATAAATAAAGAACAGCTGTCATCTTTGGTAAAGGCTTACATAGCATCGCTTCAAGGGTATTTTGACAACTATTTCCCTGCCAGTTCTGACGTCAGTTCTAAAAACTTGTGGGTGGCAAATACTTTTTTACCACTCAAGGATATTGATCTTACACTTAATGAACAGGAAGAACTTATTGAGATATCTTCTGATCCTCATCTTGAAGTTGTCAAAATACAATGTGACAATATTGCAAGCTTTTGGATCAAGTTACTTGATGAGTACCAAACCCTCAGCCAAAAAGCCTTGAAAATTCTACTTCCTTTCAATTCTACATATCTTTGTGAAACAGCATTTTCAACACTAAATGTTATTAAGAATAAGCATCGTAACAGTTTGTTGAAATTGGATGCTCCATTCAGGTTGAGTTTGACCTCTTTGAAGCCAAATATCGAAGATCTTGCCAGTAAAATGCAAAACCAAGGAAGTCACTGAGAGACAGTGTCATATTTTGTAAGCGTTTTACAATAGATTTATAATGTTTCTATAACTATATTAAGACTATAACTATGTTTTTTTTTTATTACTTACTCTTAATACAATGTATATTAAAGGATTTAAAATATATTTCTCTAGTTCTCAATTTAATTTACCTAGTTATAAAATCATGTGGTCCGCAGACGTTTTCTTATAGATCTTGTGGTCCTCGAGGGAAAAAGGTTGGGAACCACTGCCTTAAGAGACTGTAATTAGCGAAAGTTGCTTGTTATTGTATCTACTAAATATCGCAAGGAAGAAGAAGAATTTTCTTTTATTTGTTTTCTATTGAACATTGATTTAATATGATTGTGGATTAATAATTCTTTGTTTTCAATCTATCAAGAAGAAGATTCCATGCAACAATAAAATGCCATGATATGATTGCCAGAAATGTATGGAATGATGACCCTTCATCATTTCATATGTTTCCTTTTATATTCACATTCATTTTACGAGTTTTAGCCAATAATTTTGCTTATCTATATTTATATTTGTACTCGATTATTCATCATTTTATATATGTAACCCTAATTTAAAAGTTTAGTGTTATTAAGTAGCATGTTAGCAGAGTTAAAATTGGCAAATTAATCAGAAACTCTATTACGCCAGTCAATGGGAGCAAGAATAGGATATTACCTCCAAATTCTATCCTACTGCATGGATTTTAATGAAATTTTGGAAATAGCCTCTACTTATTTCCTAATTCAAAGTATACCCTATGCCGATGTGTGCTTTTATCTTGGGGGCGGTTCCCACCCCTTCTCAGGGGTGAACATTTTTTTGGTTAAAATACCCACGGAATTCGCTAGAGAACCTAATTCTAAGCAAAAACTGTTTTATATTTTTTTTTTGAAAACTAGATACTTTTTGAGTTATTCGCGGTTGAAAATTGGCCATTTTCATTGAAACATAACGAACGGTTTTTTGCAAATACCTTAAAAACTATGCATCTAACTAAAAAACTATATAAAACATTTTTGTAGGTTATAAAAAAACAAAGAGACGCTTGCCTTCACAAATCTTCCACTTTAATACAAAAAAAGATATTATGGTAGGTGAAAAGAGTTTATTTTTTGGTACATGCCCAAATTGGTGTATTCAACTTGAAATAACAGAGAAACGGTAGATTTTAGGTGTGTAATGCTATGAATGTAGTGCTTGAAAGGACCTTTAAAATGAGCAATATTAAAGATCCATTTCATTCAAACTAAGCGAGATATGCTGCAAACAAAATTGATAACTAATGTATTTTAAGAAAAATTGAGAAGTGATTTTAACCCCCATCCACCAGAATGTAAATGCATCGTTTTCCTTCTACAGTACCTTTTATTATAGTGTTATTTCTATGTTCAAAAAGTTGGACGGGTTTAAAACGGATGGTTTTAAAAAAAAATAAGATCAAATTATAGAGCGCATTTTTAAATTTTCTTAAAAATCTTCCTTTTTCTTCATGTAACTTGAAAATGATAAGAGATACAGTAATTAAAAATAAAAACGAAATTTTTATTCAAAAGAACCCCACATTTTTGTGTGGTATCTTTTTTCGTATCTCTTATCATTTTCGAGTTACGTGGAGAACAAGGAAGATTTTCAAGAAAATTTAAAAATGCGCTGGATAATTTGATCTTATTTTTTTCAAAAACCGTTCATTTTAAACCAGTCCAAATTTTTGGACATAGAAATAACACTATAATAAAAAGTATTGTAAAAGCTAAACGTTGTATTTTAATTCTGATGGATGAGGGGTTAAATATACTTCGCATTTCTTCTTAAAATACATTAGTCATCAATTTTTTTGTAGCATATCTCGCTTAGTTTGAATGTAATTGACATTTAATATTGCTCATTTTAAATGCCTTCTCAAGCACTACAAAAGTTATTAGTATCATTATACACCTAAAATCGACCGTTTCTCTGTTATTTCAAGTTGAATACACCGATTTGAGCATGCACCAAAAAAAAACAAACTCTACTCACCTACCATATCTCTTTTGGTATTATAACTAGAAAATTTGTGAAGGAACGAATCTCTTTGTTTTTTTATAAGGTACAAAAATATTTTGCATAGTTTTTTTTGTTAGATGCATAGTTTTTAAGGTATTCGTAAAAATCCATCCGTGGTTTAAATTCATTTTCATTGAAAATGACCAACGAGTTTCCTCACTCATTTTCATTGAAAATGACCAATTTTAAACCACAAATAACTCAAAAAGTATTGAGTTTTCAAAAAATAATTATAGAACAGTTTTTGCTTAGAATTAGGTTCTCTAGCCTCTTCCGTGGCTATTTTAACCAAAAAATTGTTAACCCTCGAAAAGAGGTGGAAACCACCCCCAAGATACAAGCGCACATCGTCATAGGGTAGACTTTGTTTCTTAAGCTATTCCCTACTTACTGTGAAAATATCAAGTAAATCGATGTAGTAGGATGGAATTCGGAGCCAAATACCCTCATTGACTGCCCTATATTGAGCCCTTTACTATCTATTTTAATTGTGTTGAATGTGCCGATTTTGATATTGGGTATGTTTGTAGATTCGAGATATACTACAAAAGCTCCATAATTTTTTTTCGAGTAGGTGTTAACCTTTTTTTCTTCCTGAGAATTATTAGGCCTGGATCCCGCGTACCAAAAAAAGTTGATTAAAAGCAAGCTGAAAATGTTTTAATAGCTTAACGGTGTCTAACGTGAAATTCATACTGGGATTGCAGTACGGTTACGATAGGAATGCGCATTCAGTGTCAGTGTTGCCACAGTTCCTGTGCGACACTCTTGAGAGAGCAATCAACAACTGGTGAAGACCGACAACCCTGTGCGTTTATTCCCCATTAGAAATGTATTGCTTTTAGTCCAGTCGGGTTAGCGAATATCAGGCATAAACTTGCATTAGGAGCTGCACCAAATTTTAATTTTCTAATCTTTAGGGGGGGGGGGTCAAAAGTAGTGTAAATTTAAAATTTCGACTGAATTGCGCTGTTGCGTTAGCTCCCATCTTGATTTTAAACGAGAACCGTTTTTGCTCAATATCTCCGTCATTTTCAACTTTTCGACAATAAGTATAACAACCAAAATTGTTAAAAATGTGATTTTCTATCATTTCTATTCTTACATTTTTTTCGTGCCGTCGATATTTTCCGAGTTATGGCGGTAAATAGTGACAGTTAGAGCATAATTATTGAAGTATCTGGTTTATTATTAGTTTTACGACAAAAATAGAGAGAATTAAATTCTACACAATTTTAATATCTTTTATTTTTTTGATAAAGTTAATATTTAAGGTAGTACGTATGCGATAATGGCGCGAGCGTAAGGCCCGATTTATTTTGTAGCAACTGTTTTTGTTCAAAATCTACAATTTTTTTCATGCGGTTGATATTTTCCGAGTTAAGTGCGAAAATAGTAAAAAGTGGGGGTGGGGGGGGAGCATAATTTCTAAATTGAATATTGTTTCTGAGCTGCCCCAAATTTTATAATTCTATCATTTAGGGGAGATCAATAGTAGTGTAAATTTAAAATCTCGACTGAATTCCGCGGTTGCATTAGCCGCCATATTGATTTTAATGGAGAACCGTTGTTGCTTAATATCTTCGCCGTTTTCAACTTTTCGACAAACTTGATAGGAACTAAAATTGTTGGAGACGCAATTTCCTACAATTTCTTTTCCACAATTTTTTTATGCGATCAATATTCTCCGATTTAAGGGAGAAAATAGTGGCAGCGGAGGGGAAGCATAATTATTGAGTTGTCTCATTTATTATTAAGTTTACGACATAATTGTACATAAACAAAAATAAAAAGAAATATATTTTACACAATTTTTGAAACTTCCAATGAAACACCAACCAAACTAAGTACATAAAAGACATAAATAATAACTCATGTATATGCATTGAGTTAACTTAGTTTTATTAACTAGCGGGTTTGATTGGTTGAATTGGTCTGTCGATAATTAAGTTTCATGTCAGCTAACATATTTTAATATTTCAACAATTTTTTTTAAATTTTGGGCCCTGTTGGGGGGAATTTTCCCATTCACCCCCTCGTAGACCCGCCACTGGTTCTCTCGAAAAATTGTAGTAAATCGTAATTGCAACAATTTCAGTCGTTACAATTTTTGTCGAAAAGTTGAAAATGGCGGAGATATTGAACAAAAACAATTGCTATAAAATCAGTCAGGTCTTACGTTCGCGCCTTTACCGCATACGTACTACCTTAAATATTGATTTATTAAAAAAAATAAGAGATCAAAATTGTACAAAATTTAATTCTCTTCATTTTTGTATGGGTTCAAATTTGTTGTAAAATAATAATAAACAAATTATAGAAAATCGCATTTTCAACAATTTCAGTTTTTACACTTTTTGTCAAAAAGTTGAAAATGGCGGAGATATTGAAGAAAAACGGTTCTCGTTTAAAATCAAGATGGCGGCTAACGCAACGGTCAAATTCAGTTTGAGATTTTAAATTTATACTACTATTGACCCCCCCCCCCCTAAAGATTAGAAAAAAAAATTTGGGGCAGCTCGTAATGCAAGGTCAAATACTATCCCGACTGGACTATTTATCTTAGCCGTACTACATTCTCGGTGTGAATTTGTCAATAGTCGGACAAACTGATGTACGGTAACACTGGAACAGGGGAAGTTTTAATTTTAGAACAATTTAAAAATTTGGAACGTCAAATTACGAAAACGTCCCATGTATTTTGTCAGACAGAACTTCCAATTGATTTGTTACCGTTTCATTAAACTCTCATGTACAAATCAAACTGCTGATTATCACGAATATAATTCCTGTCATTTGTCATATTCTTCGTGTTGGACTTATTAAAATGCCCAGTTGTTGATAAATATCAGTCTGATTTCTGCATGAGAATTTAATGAAATGGTAACAAATCAATTGGAAGTTCTGTCCGAGAAAATACATGGAACGTTTTCGTAGTCTGACGTTCCAAATTTTTAACCTGCTGAACCCTCTTTACTCTGGGTATAGAGATTTTTGAAGAGAAGAACTGAATAAAGATGGGTAAAATAAATGATAAGAGATTTAAGACAAAAGAAGAGGGGCTTAGCTCAGAAGGAAAAAAAATCAAAAGGGCAGAGAGACACTAAATCTCAAGTATGAGTATTCGGGCTAGCTTCCATACACCGAATATTGGCTTTAGAGATATGAGAAGAAAATTTGGTAATGAAATGATAGTAACTAGGAAGGAAATGAGACTGTTAATACAAAAATGAAAGGAAAATAGATAAGAATGCTAGAGATAAAATAATATCGAGTTACAACAAAGAAAGAAGAAGAAAAAAGGGCGCCAACTCGAACGAACAACTCGGCTCTCAGAACCAAGAAGTTGGACAGGTTCGAGATTTTGAAGTAATGAACAATGGGAACTCTATGACACTGGTTACAACCACCTGAAATACAAAATATTAAATACTGATCTTGTCTTGCTATGTTATATACTGGTAATACAGACTGAAATAAAACACCAACCTTAATACATACAAATATATTAATGATAAATGTTAAATACTAACAATTTACATATAACGCAACGTGATAACAGTGATAGTGGATGGGGAAAAGATCAAATAGGACCGCAAAGGCCACTTAACAAGCAATTATCCACTATCACTGGCCAAGCAAAGGTATTAAAATCAAAATCCAAAGCAAAAGTCCGTCAGAATAGCACTAAGTCCTTACAACTAAAAAGTTAGTAATTATTTCCTAAATTGAACTACGCTAGAGTGAGATCCACAACAAGAACGCTACGGTTACCAAAAATAATAAAGATCTCACCTAGCCAAAAACACTAATAAGTAAATATATAATGAGTTATATAAATGAGTTATATAAATGAGTTATATAAATGAGTGATATAAATGAGTTGTATAAATGAGTTGGTCAGTTACTCTTTATATACAATGTAAAAACCTACAAAACATATTCCCTATTTGAAATCCGCGACAAACCTTTAACGACCCCTTCCCTATCAAATTTTTAAGCTACAATTATTATTTATAATGATTATTGAACAAGACCTAATTTTATTTATTGGAAACTACTACTTATATTAAATCAAAAAAAACCAACGACCTAAAACCCTATCTATCAAGAAATATGTACCTAGTTTACCTCAATTGTATGCATACAAGAAGTTTACAGTGCAAGCAACTATAGAGTACCCAAAATATGTAAATAATAAGATTAAACAACTTATCTTAACCACAAGTCCTATTTAAAAAGGTCCAGATAGGAATGAATTTCCTCTTGGCACGGCAAAACTAGTGGGCTGCTGTGGTGATAAATCCAATCCTGGATGTTGTGAAATAGGTACTATCCAATCCAATCAAAAGTAACTTTAGGGGTAACCCATACCCTAGCTGCTTACAGTAACTGGCACATATTTATATGATGGCACATTAAATGATGATACAATCTATCTAAATTGACTAGGCTAAGTGTCTATGTGACAAGTAGCTACGGGACGGAATCTAAAATAAATTTTATCAATTTAATTACATTATTTATAACACTGTGTGTAGACAGCACAGAGTCACTGCACTGGAAACCAAAACAAAAAAAACTCAGGTTAGGTATACATATGTCATGTCAAACTGAAACTAACTCAAATCATCAAATCAGACATGGCAGGGACATGCGCATGACATGTCTGATATTCGTTAAAACTTTTTTATATTATTACCTCAAAAAAAACCTAGAGCAAAAAGTCTAATGAGAAACTGGAATTTAACTTTAGCACTAAAACATATGGCCTTGACTGTTCCTTTGCAAATGGAAATGAATATCCTTACGGTAATATAACTTATAATGTGACATTTAAATTATTTCTTAACTGAAATTAATATCTACAGATAACGAACGAGATATCTAGGATGGTGAATTTGATTTTATAATGAAGAAATAAAGAGAACTATATCAATATACTCACTTGAGCAAAGCAACACATCGGCGGTATTATAACCTTTTTCCTTTCTTGTAAATAAGTTTCCAGATATAACTACTGCTAAATATGGGTTATTGGCTGATGTTCGAGGTC
Source organism: Diabrotica virgifera virgifera (assembly GCF_917563875.1). Classification (NCBI taxonomy): domain Eukaryota; kingdom Metazoa; phylum Arthropoda; class Insecta; order Coleoptera; family Chrysomelidae; genus Diabrotica; species Diabrotica virgifera. Next base: position 180,631,893 of record NC_065443.1, on the reverse strand, counting down.
TTTTAGTTATATATTTTCCCAATTTTGCCCAAACTCCGTCACCTAAGTAATGACGATGTGTTGCCTCTTTCTGAGTTCGTGACCAACTAAACTCGAAATCGACAATCATCGATTTTCTTTCTATTGGCGCGCCTGTGCACCGAAAAATCGGTGTTGGATCTTCGCGGGCGTCACCCAAGGTTTTTGTAGAGGGGTATATTTTAATCCAATTTTAATTAAAGTAATTTAATTAGTAGCGTGATCGCTACATTCTCCCTCTTCTCCAGCAAAAAAAAGGAAAACTCTACAAGTTTCCTTTTTTTTATTTTCCAGAACTAACTGACGCTAGGCGAACCTGAGGATGGACACGGTAAAGGAGAAACGTTGTGGTATAAAACCATAATTATGGTAGGCTCAACAGCCATACTATTTGCTGAGGAGACAGAACAAAAATCAGGACGAAGTCATACAGACAGTATAGAGGCCACGCGAGATATCTTTAATGGTATTTGCAGAAAGTATAGAACATAGAAGGGATGTGTAGCTAACCGACATACGTAACTGACTGACATAAGTTATTCAACAAGATAATTTACTTTAATTTAGTAAAACCAAAGATAGAGAAAAACAAATAATTACGCGTTAATCACTAACATTCTAAATATAATTATACAACCTTATAGAGTAAGTTAACTCTTAACACTACTTACTATCTACATTCTCAAGTGTTAGTAAACCCATGATTAAAACTAAATTACAGGTGTGTATTAACAACCCTTAACACAATATAACCAAGAACCATAAACAACAATTAACCTAAACGCATCCTATTAACTTTACCCAACATTGACACTAGAGCGAACAAATTCTATTAATCACCCCAGAATTCAATGAGGGACTAATTCATTAGGACCAGTTAACACTACATTACTACAAACCTAAACATATATGATATGGTTCCGGATATCAACATCTAAAACTCAAGGTAAAAGATAATTCATAACGTCTACTTGCTTTCGTAGCGATAGGAAGACACAATCTAGGTAAAGATACTAGCAAGCGCACTATACGCATAGTATAGGGTATGCTAAAAGGTAAAGATACTGGCAAGCCCGCATCTACTCGTGGTAGAGGGTATGCACAAAAGGTAAAAGGTAATAAAAATCCTAACTGTAATACCTAAACTGTACTATTGACGTGGTCCAATTCTTTACTCACGACAAGCACAGAGAAGGACAGATTCTTAGGACTTTATAATAATCAAGATAAAGATAAGATATACATTCAATCAAGATATAGATAAGAGATAAACTCATCAAGGTAAAGGTACGAGATAAACTCAAACTAAAGGTAAAGATAAACTCACTTCAGGTAAAGGTAAAGATCTCACATAAGGAAACTCACATCTACCTTTTCATATTTAAGGTAGAAGAACATCTACTAACATAATGCTCAGTAGGGAGACAAATAAGGTAACTCACATACTCACAGCCACTAATCCAAGCAAGTGGTAGAGACAGGTAACCAAACTTACGGTAATAAGATATGTTAAAACTCAAATCATTTAAAAGATACAGCATAGGAGATGACAACCAAGTTAAACAGACTGACTTACTGCTGAATATCAGAACGATCCAATTCTACATGACACATTCTAATTTCAACCTAAGAGATACTCTAGGAACAACTTATAGATATTAATATATTTTTGAGCCAAGTGAAGTGCCCAAGTCCAGGGTGATCAGTCCTGAACCCACGCTAAACCCTGACACAGTAAGTAAGTGAATGCATAAGCTTTATGGCCATGGTCCACGAGCTCATGCAACCGTCAATCAAAGAAAATATTATAGAAACGGTTTCCTAACTATCCCTATAAATATCTATCTAACCCAGAATTCAAGATGGGGAAAATTCCCATTATCCATCCTGCACTCCTATGATATATAGTTTGGACTTTCAAGAGACAACCAACAGCAAAATGAACAAGTCCATAAACTAAGATATTAACCAACATTAAGATAAGATAATATAAGATAAAATAAGATAAAAGGCATAACAACAGATGTTAACCAGGTAAACAGAATAGATAAATAGATCATAAATAACAAACTGGCCCTCACAATTTAATCTTCATCTGAAGATGAACCATCTGAATTGTCAGACAAGTTATGTGGACCTACAGTCTTATCCTCAAGTAAATCTTTGACATGAAACCTTCCTAGTTTCCTGCCGGTGGACGTTTCCTTCAACTCATAAATCAAAGGGGAGATAACCTTAATAACAGTGCAAGGTATGTATTTTTGACACAACTTGGCAGATTGGAAATTCACTTTATCTGACTTGACAAAATTTTTCTTCAGAACGGAATCTCCGACTCTGAACGATAAGGCTCGCTTTCTCAGGTCATAACGGCACTTATTTCTGTCATAAGATGCTTTCAAACGTTTGCGAACATCCACATATATGTCAGGAAGATGCTGAATATCTTCTAAGCGGTGTAACTTATCTGATATCGCAGGAAAATTAGTGGCATTTTCTGAGATTTTACCAAAATAATCACCAGAAAGAGGAACATGACGACCAAACATTAAGTACGATGGAGGACATTTGGTTATTTCGTGAGAAGAAGTCCTGATAGCTTGTACTATAGAGTGGATATGAGTATCCCAAGCTCTCTGATCAGGAAATGAATATGATCTTAAAGCAGTAACGATAGATTTGTTTACTCTTTCAGTATGATTAATTTGAGGATGATAGTTCGCATTGTACCAGATCTTTTGTACATTATATTTAGACATGAGATCACGAAAAGCCTTGGCTGTGAACTGGGGTCCATTATCGCAAGACACGATCTGTGGAACACCATAAATTAGGAAAACTTCATTCTCTAGATACTTGATAATGGCTGAAGTAGTTGCTTTAGACATAGTATGCACCAAAGGAAATTTTGTAAAGTAATCAACAACTACTAAGGCATATTGAGCACCTTTATACGACCTAGGATAAGGACCAATAAGATCTAAAGATATAAGTTGGAATGGAAAATCAATCCGTCGATAACTACCCATTAAACCTGGTTGGGGAAGATTTGTCGACTTACACGTAGCACAAATTTTGCATCGAGCGAGATAACTACGAATAGTCTGACGCATCTTCGGCCAGTAATACAGTTCAGATATACGACAGAAAGTTTTGTAGAAGCCAAAATGAGCTGCAGTAGGATGGTCATGAAAAGTGGCCAAAACCTCTGCTCTATTTGCTGTTGGAACGACTATCTTCCATTCCGACATTCCAGTAAGGGCATCCATAGAACTTAACACATGTTTATACAACACACCATGCTCAACTTTAAAATCAGGAAATTTACCTGGAACATTCTGGACATCATACAACATTTTTTGATACCAGTCATCTGGTTGTAAAGTAGATAAATCTAACAAGTTAATATCAAAAGTTCTCGATAGTGCATCAGCGACTACTACACCTGCAGCTTTACGATGAACAATTTTATAATCATATTGTGCCAATTTTAAAATCCACCTAGCCAAACGAGGAGATGGGTTCTTCATACTCTGTAACCACACCAAACTACTATGGTCAGTTATGACCGTAAACGAACGACCTTCCAGAAAATATCTGAAATGTTCAATGCCCGTAATTATAGCTAACAACTCTTTTTCGGTTGTAGTATAATTTTTCTGGGCTTTGTTTAATTTCCTGCTTGTATAGGCTATAGGGTGTTCCTCTCCATCGACAATTTGATAGAGTACACCACCAGATGCTGTGTTTGAACAATCAGTCATCAGATAGAAAGGCTTAGTGAAATCTGGGGCTACCATAACTGGGGAGTTGGTGAGAGCCTCCTTGATTTTAATGAAAGCTTCATTAGCTTCAGGAGTCCACACAATGTTTTGTCCCTTTTTCCTATTTTGAAGCAAATCAGTGATAGGGGACAACAAGGTAGAATAAGACTTAACAAACTTTTTATAATAGCCCACCATTCCTAACAATCGACGGACCTGGGTGGTATTTTTAGGCACAGGAAAATCACGAATAGCTGACACCTTGTCAGGGTCAGTATGTAAGCCATGAGAATCTACAACATATCCTAAAAACTTAATAGAATCACGACAAAAGCTGCTTTTATCTAAGTTAATAGTCAAATTTGCATCTTTGAGACGCTGAAACAACTGTTGCAATACAGAGATATGAGTGTCGAAATCAGGAGTAATGACTAGAATATCATCAAGATAATATTGACAATAGGGATCTAAAGCAGGACCTATTACCAAATCCATTAATCTACACATAGTCTGGGGAGCAGACACCAGACCAAAAGGCATTGTAGTAAACTGGTACAATCCTTTGCCACTTACTGCAAAAGCCGTAAGTTTCTTACTCTCTTCGCTTAATGGGATCTGTAGAAATGCCTTCTTTAAGTCGATGGATGAAATGTATTTAGCATTTTGTAGCTTGGTGAGGATGATATCTATACGAGGTATAGGATAGGCATCCCTATTCATCGTAATGCTGTTAAGTTTACGTCCGTCAAAACAGACACGAAAAGTCCCATCCTTCTTCTTTGTCATCCATAAGGGACTACAAAAGCTAGACGAGCTCTGCTCGATAATACCAAGCTTAAGCATTTCATCCACCTCCTTAACTAAGCTCTCATGCCAGGCTTGAGGCAATGGGTACTGGTATTGTCTGAAGGGCTTAGACGAACCCACATCAATGTGATGTTCGATGAGATGAGTTCTGCCTAACTGATTCTTCGAAGAGATAGAAGAGAAGGATTTGATGACATTATTCAACTGCTCTAACTCCTGAGCATTAAGTCTACTCATATCTTTACCTGCATCAACGCAAGAGATATTAAAAGAAGAGACAGATAAAGAAAATTCAGAAAAATTCAATTCACTATTAAAAGTTTTCAGAAAATCCATCCCTAGGATAACTGAATTCTTAACAGAAGGTATAAAAAAAAATGTAATCATCCTTTTACATGAACTAACAGAAATCTCAGTTGTGAACTGACCTAAAATTGGTTGGACCTGACCATCAGCTGTAGTCACTTGCAAACTCTCATCCATTCCTATCTTAACATTAGAATTCTGGAGAAATTCCAGACCTAAAGAACCTAAAATAGAGATATTGGACCCTGTGTCCAGTAAAGCTAAACAAGAATGTCCTAAGATAGATATTTCAAGGTATGGACGATTATCCTTGTTTTTTCTAACTAATAATGAATTAATGTCAATATCAATGAGGGAAGATAAGGGATTACTTGGAGAAACTACAGAAGAATCACAAAGGACATGGTCAACTAACGTCCTCTTTTCGGTTGGTATCTGCCGTTCCGTGGTCTTTTGTCTTTCGGTGGAGGTTGGGATGTTTGGGTGGTTGAGGCATGGGCCTCCTGACTCGAGAAACTGCTTCCTGGGTTTTGAGGATTTTCTAGGGTATTCCCTGTATTTTGATGAGGAGTGGGAGCCAGGGGAGACAACCCACCCCTTCTGTCGTTTCCCGAACAGAATTCGCACTCAAACTTACGGACTCCTTGATGTCCACACCCATAGCAAAACAACCCTCTCGGTTCAGAACAGTCAAAATACCCATGTCCTGGCTGACGACAATTCCAACAGGTAATTCTGGAGTTAAAAGTAGCGACATTACCAGACCGGGAATAATTTGGCCTACCAGAATAGGAAGATTCGTTGTTTCTAACGCTTGACCGACTAGGGACACTAGATATAGGTTCAGAAGACCATGACAAAACTTCTTCTAACCTCTTACATTTTTCTGTAAGGTCAGCAATCGAGAGAATGTCAGTGAGTGCCAGACTAGGATGATAAGACGGCAACAAATTTTTCTTAATGATTCTCACTATATGGGACTCAGAAATAGGGACTTCCAAACGTTTACACAAACTGACAACTTCATTGATGAAGATGGTGACTTTCTCCTGGGGAGCTTGTTTCCGGGATTTAATTTCGTCTAATAAGTTGTCTTCATAGTTGTAAGGAAGAAAATCAGACTTAAGTTTGGCAACTAACTCTTGCCATGAAGTAAAACTACCTCGATTATTGAGGTACCAAGTAAAGGCTGAATCCTTAAAAAGATCACCTGCTGATGAAAAGCACTCATCTTCACTGTTCCCACGCGCTAGACGCAGACATTCTATTTTCTCTAAGAAACTAACAACATTTTCATTCGAACCACCAGAAAAATGTACACCCCATTTATGAATTGGAGCTGACTTAAAGAAAGGAAATGAATTAACCGAAACACTAGGGTTATGAGGAGTGGAGTGAGCCTGTGGAGTTACTTTAAACTCAAGTTCTCCTTCCAGATTAAGTATCTTGAAGTTAAGAGACTTCTTGATGGCATCCTCTTCCTCGGTTACTGACTCTAACAAATGAACCCTACCTGAAACATGACCTAAACGGGAAGTCAAGCGACCATATAAACCATCACTATGGGAGCCAACAAAAGAGCTAATTTGGGTCTTCAAATCTGCAAGGGTAGCTTCTATTTCACGGACCTCATCACTAAAATTTAGTTGGAAAGCTGACAGAACAGCATGACTCCGATTTGCTGAAGCTTGCTTTAACGCACCTGTCAAAACGATCACTTTAGCCCTATCAGTAGTTAGCGATGGATCAGCTAACTGACGAATTTTCAACTCGTAATCCAATTCAGGGGTTGACAGATGTTCTGCCTTAAAAGATGCCATTACACACCACTGGGAAGTAAACACGAGAATGAGATAAAATGTAAGTAGGTAAAGTTTAACTTACTCTCTGTCCTCAAGTTAATGTTCTGAGTCGATACCTATACCAGCAATGTTTATTTGTTTGGTCCAGTCGTGAAATCCGATGAAATGTACTGCTACACTCCCGATAAACCTAAAATTGAATAATACTTTTAATTCAAGGTAGTGATTCACTATTAATGCTACTCCGGACTTGTAAACATCGATGAGATTGTTAAATTCAAGATATTTAAATTTTTAATTTTAATTTAATTTATAATCAAAATAGTTCTTTAACCAATCAAAACAAAGCGATTTATTCAGTCAACACAGTATACTATAGCAAAACAAGTTTATACAAGATATAGATATAAGATAATCTCCAAAAAAAACCAAATTGAAGTACAACACTGAACGTTAAAGTGAGAATCTAAAAACACAATCACTGAAACCACCAAGATAAAACCAAAAGTTAAAGAAAATATTTTTACAGCCAAAAATGTAAAAGAAGCCCCACGTTGGGCGCCAATTGAACCCTCTTTACTCTGGGTATAGAGATTTTTGAAGAGAAGAACTGAATAAAGATGGGTAAAATAAATGATAAGAGATTTAAGACAAAAGAAGAGGGGCTTAGCTCAGAAGGAAAAAAAATCAAAAGGGCAGAGAGACACTAAATCTCAAGTATGAGTATTCGGGCTAGCTTCCATACACCGAATATTGGCTTTAGAGATATGAGAAGAAAATTTGGTAATGAAATGATAGTAACTAGGAAGGAAATGAGACTGTTAATACAAAAATGGAAGGAAAATAGATAAGAATGCTAGAGATAAAATAATATCGAGTTACAACAAAGAAAGAAGAAGAAAAAAGGGCGCCAACTCGAACGAACAACTCGGCTCTCAGAACCAAGAAGTTGGACAGGTTCGAGATTTTGAAGTAATGAACAATGGGAACTCTATGACACTGGTTACAACCACCTGAAATACAAAATATTAAATACTGATCTTGTCTTGCTATGTTATATACTGGTAATACAGACTGAAATAAAACACCAACCTTAATACATACAAATATATTAATGATAAATGTTAAATACTAACAATTTACATATAACGCAACGTGATAACAGTGATAGTGGATGGGGAAAAGATCAAATAGGACCGCAAAGGCCACTTAACAAGCAATTATCCACTATCACTGGCCAAGCAAAGGTATTAAAATCAAAATCCAAAGCAAAAGTCTGTCAGAATAGCACTAAGTCCTTACAACTAAAAAGTTAGTAATTATTTCCTAAATTGAACTACGCTAGAGTGAGATCCACAACAAGAACGCTACGGTTACCAAAAATAATAAAGATCTCACCTAGCCAAAAACACTAATAAGTAAATATATAATGAGTTATATAAATGAGTTATATAAATGAGTTATATAAATGAGTGATATAAATGAGTTGTATAAATGAGTTGGTCAGTTACTCTTTATATACAATGTAAAAACCTACAAAACATATTCCCTATTTGAAATCCGCGACAAACCTTTAACGACCCCTTCCCTATCAAATTTTTAAGCTACAATTATTATTTATAATGATTATTGAACAAGACCTAATTTTATTTATTGGAAACTACTACTTATATTAAATCAAAAAAAACCAACGACCTAAAACCCTATCTATCAAGAAATATGTACCTAGTTTACCTCAATTGTATGCATACAAGAAGTTTACAGTGCAAGCAACTATAGAGTACCCAAAATATGTAAATAATAAGATTAAACAACTTATCTTAACCACAAGTCCTATTTAAAAAGGTCCAGATAGGAATGAATTTCCTCTTGGCACGGCAAAACTAGTGGGCTGCTGTGGTGATAAATCCAATCCTGGATGTTGTGAAATAGGTACTATCCAATCCAATCAAAAGTAACTCTAGGGGTAACCCATACCCTAGCTGCTTACAGTAACTGGCACATATTTATATGATGGCACATTAAATGATGATACAATCTATCTAAATTGACTAGGCTAAGTGTCTATGTGACAAGTAGCTACGGGACGGAATCTAAAATAAATTTTATCAATTTAATTACATTATTTATAACACTGTGTGTAGACAGCACAGAGTCACTGCACTGGAAACCAAAACAAAAAAAACTCAGGTTAGGTATACATATGTCATGTCAAACTGAAACTAACTCAAATCATCAAATCAGACATGGCAGGGACATGCGCATGACATGTCTGATATTCGTTAAAACTTTTTTATATTATTACCTCAAAAAAAACCTAGAGCAAAAAGTCTAATGAGAAACTGGAATTTAACTTTAGCACTAAAACATATGGCCTTGACTGTTCCTTTGCAAATGGAAATGAATATCCTTACGGTAATATAACTTATAATGTGACATTTAAATTATTTCTTAACTGAAATTAATATCTACAGATAACGAACGAGATATCTAGGATGGTGAATTTGATTTTATAATGAAGAAATAAAGAGAACTATATCAATATACTCACTTGAGCAAAGCAACACATCGGTGGTATTATAACCTTTTTCCTTTCTTGTAAATAAGTTTCCAGATATAACTACTGCTAAATATGGGTTATTGGCTGATGTTCGAGGTCTTTTAGTTATATATTTTCCCAATTTTGCCCAAACTCCGTCACCTAAGTAATGACGATGTGTTGCCTCTTTCTGAGTTCGTGACCAACTAAACTCGAAATCGACAATCATCGATTTTCTTTCTATTGGCGCGCCTGTGCACCGAAAAATCGGTGTTGGATCTTCGCGGGCGTCACCCAAGGTTTTTGTAGAGGGGTATATTTTAATCCAATTTTAATTAAAGTAATTTAATTAGTAGCGTGATCGCTACACTGCTCCACAATTAAAACTTCCCCTGTTCCAGTGTTCCTATATATCAAAGTTTGTCCGACTAGACACCGTTAAACTATTAACAAATTTTCAGCTTGCTATTAATCGACTTTTTTTGGTACTCGGGATCCAGGACTATATTGTCCGAAGTCTTGTTTTGAGTTTTTTTTAGAATTATTAGTCGTTTCAATTTTATCCGGAGAAGAATTATCAGGATAAGGGGGACCTAAGCCCCCCTTTTCCTCACTCATTGTAAGAAAAAGCCAGTCAATACAGTATTAAAAACTAGCAAGCAAAAAATAACAAGAAGAACAAGCAAAATACCATAAAAGGAAGCCGCTTAAAAAATAAATAAGCCAGTACTCAACTTATCTATATTAGGCCAGCGGCAGCAACCCCTAAATTACGTTATACCGGCCACGAAAATCAATTTTAAGGTGAATGACCAATTTTGGCCATTCTTTATGTTTTCGAGGTCGTTGAATTCGATTATGAAATTTATTTTTTTCTAGAATTATTGGAACATGTTCAAAAATTAAATTTTATGCAAAAATGCGAAAAATCAACTCACCTCACTGTGTCTTTAGTAGCTGTAAATATTTCCTTTTGAAAATTTTACTGTCATCTTTGAAGTATTTAGATAATAATGAGATTTGCCCAAAAGGTTCAAACAAACAAAAAGAGGACTTGTTAATTTTTAAACATTTTGTCGTCAGATTTCGTTAGTTTCATGTTTACTTAAAAAAGTTGAGTGACAAACTTTTTAGTTTATATTTTTAACCAACACAGCAATAAAACATAAATCATGAAGAAGTTTCCTGGAACATTTTAAGTCAAAATATGCAATAGAAAATAGTCTAGGGGCCAAATAGAGGTCACCGTGTCCTTTTCAATTCTGATGGACAAACTCTTTCTTACGGTTTAACCCTGTAACCGTCACACATTAAATTCATTGAAATAAAATTATAAAAATTTGTGTGGGCGTTTTTTAAGCGGCTATGAACGTATCGGTGGGGTTGGTTTATGCAATTTTTGTATAAAAAGTGGAGTTTGAAAACGTTGCCCTCAAGTAACATTGTCCATTAGTGGTATAATGAGAACGTTGCTCCAAAGCATCAGTATTAGTTTGAGGTTAAAATGTTTGCATTGTGCAAACGAGGAATCACCATCAACAAAATTAATTTTTTTAGGGCTTACAATATGTAAAAAAAGCTACAAAAATAAGCAAACACGAACTTTATTACTTACACAGTTACAAGAAAAAACAAAGATAAAAATTTATGGAGAGTTATGGAAATTAAAGAAACAATTCTTGCCCTGTGTAAAACATAATCTCATGTCACATTTTTGACACATAATTGTCATGTAGCCATTCTTGCAAAAGCGGCATCTTCCTTTTGGTCCATAGATGGGCCAGTGTCCCACGTTGTCTTTCCTAGTGATGTCATGTGGTCGACTTTTCGTATGAGTTACAATTTTTTTGACCGTCTCGTTCAGTGAAGGCCGCCCCTTCTTTTTTATTTTACCTGTTTGGTGAAAAGATTCAGCTATGTCCATTTAAAATTTTTTTAAATGCATTGGTTTTACTTTTAGCTACCTATTTGTAGCTATCTATTTTTGGCTACCTATTTGTATTTCATCATATTCACCTCCCGAATCTGCAACTTACTTTCGATGTCCTCATCATCGGATATACTCTCTGTATCTGATACATCTGCTCTAACAGGAACTATGTATGTAGATCGTTTTTTTTTTTCATAAAACGTAACAGGAGGGATGTCCATATTTCTAAAAAGAAAATTTAGTTTAGTTTTTACCATTACCACTTAGCGTCAACGTTGATTCTAAGCAACATACTTTTTAGGCAAAGTTTTTGCTAAAAATACTCAAAGTACAAAGTAGATGTATGTTTTAGATTATAAATAAACCTTTCCTAAATATATTCTAAAAATATTACAGCAAAATACGTGTTTTTACCTATCGATTTGTTTATATTTAACTAGCAACGTCGCCACTACAACACTTCCATTGAAACCTCACACTCGAAATGATGCTTACTAAGTTAAAAAATTTTAATACAGATGGCGCACATGCCGGAATCATAGACGAACGGTTGTCGCTTGGATACCACACCGTCCTACTGTGGTAAAATTCGACGTATATCGAAATTTTAGAGTTTGAAGTCAACGTTGCTTGAGAGCATCATACGCGCTTACAGGGTTAAACAGTTTCTTATGGATTTTTGGCTGCTGATTACGAATTTCGAGGGTGGATTTCGATCCGAGTGGTCAAAAATTTGTTATAAACAATTTAATTGTTTATAAGGCTCTGGCTCATAAACTAAAAGAGATAAAAATGTTTCAAATAAAATTTGTTCCTTAATAAAAAACGAAGAAAAAAACGTTTACTTCACTTAAATCCAAGAATTAGAACTCAAGATATTGTAGAATTAGTGTACAATGCAAATTGCAAAATAAGTATTTTTCGAAGCTTTATCGATCGTAACTTCGCTTCTACGCAATCAAGTGAGCCTTAGAAGGTCTCATTTTAAAGTTTAATTAATAGGCTTCCAAACAAAGTTTGCTAAATTACTTTATCTTCATTTGTTTTTAAGTTATACCCGTTTGAAGTTATAATTTTCCTGAAAAAATTGTACATTAATTTGTTTATAAGGGTTTAAAGCAAATTTGAGCTATAAACATTTATACTTTAATTAACAATAATGATAGAAGAACTCAAAAGGAACATTATGAGCTTGCGAAAATGTTCGTAAGTTTATTTTTGGCCAAGATATCGAAGTTTTAATGGCGCGCTATGAGGCGCAAGATCGGCTCACTGTCAAGTATTTTTCGACGCTTTATCGATCGTAACTCGGCTTCTACGCATGCAAATCAGCTTTTCAAGGTCTCATACTTTATCTAGAAATATACTTTATTGTCATGAAAAATTTAACAATTTTATAGACAAAGCTTACAAGAAACATAAATTAGAACAATAACAAACACAATTTACTAAAATTATATAAATCGTCAATATAAATAAAACATAATAAAGTAAAATAAAAATCAGTAACAATCTATTGCAAAATTAAAAAAATTTGCAAATTGCGTAATCTACCTTAAGAAATTTAATAAGTTAAAGGTAAGCTGCTGCATATGACACTCAAATATATATTAAGATTCTACTTATACATAAGAATACTGTAATTTCTTAGTTATTGGTTAAGAAACTCTGCTATTGAATAATATGGTCTTTCAGATAAATAGGCTTTTGTCATGTTACGGAACTTGGGGAAAGATGTTGCAGATTTAAGTTGTAGAGGGAGATGGTTGTATAGTTTTTTTGCTGAATATAATATAGATTTCTTTACTAACTCACTGGACGGAATTGGTAAATAGATGTCAAAGGTAGAATTTCTGGTGGAATAGTCATGTCTAGGTCTTGCTGGAAAGACATGTAGATGTTTACGAATTAAGCAAACAGTTTCTAAAATATATAAAAAGGTAGTGTTAGAATCCTGTGATCTTTGAAGTAGCTTCTGCAATGTGTTGTTCTTCTGAGGCCAAACAGATATCTTATTGCTCATTTTTGTAATTTAAAAATAACATCAGATTGGGCAGCTGTACCAGAACCCCAAAAAAAGAAGACCATATCGAAGATGGGACTCGAACAAAGAAAAATATGTTATTTTGGAAGAGGCTAAATTCATTTCCTTCGAAATCGATCTTATTGCAAAGCAAGCTGAGGATAGTTTCTTGCTTAACACATCGATAGGAAGGGACCATTTAAGGTTGCTATCTAAAAAAATACCAAGAAACTTTACAGAATCAACGATACTGATATGGCTGTTATGAAGAGGTAAGGGCTGAAGAGTTCCTCCTTTATAGGATAATGCTACTGTTTTATCTACGTTAAAAGAGTAAATTAGAATCGGGCCAGGATTTTATTGTGAGTAGATCAGAAGTTATAGTAGCATGAAGAGTTGCGATATTTGAGTTGCTCCAAGTGATACTGGTATCGTCAGCAAAAAGAAAAATTTTTCCATCGATTTTTAAACTAGTGATGTCATTAATAAAGATAAGGAAAAGTAGAGGACCCAATACTGAACCTTGTGGTACCCCACATACAACATTTTTGAGACTAGAGTCTGTATCATTTGCTCTAATCAGTTGTTTCCTATTATTCAAGTAAGATTGAAACCAGTTCAAAGAAATACCTCGAATTCCATAGAAATCTAGTTTTTTTATCAAAATGTCGTGATTTACACAATCAAAAGCTTTGGCATAATCACAAAAAACTGGCATTGTGCCGATTATTGTTTAATGCTTGATAAACCTCATGTAGTACAGAAAACATGGCATCGGTGGTAATACATTTATTGTTTAAAAAGCCAAACTGATTTTGTGATAAAATCTTGTTATCAACGAGAAAGGACATAAGTCGGGCTTTTATGAGTCTCTCAATAATTTTGGAGAGTACCGAGAGAGTCTTCATTTATTTTAAAGTTATACTCGTTTTAAGTTATAATTTTCTTAAAAAATTTGTACATTAATTGGTTTATAAGGGTTTTTAGTAAATTTGAGCAATAAACATTTATACTTTAATTAACATTAATAATAGAAGAACTCAAAAGGAATATTTTGAGATTAGCAAAATGTCTATTAATTAAGTGCTTAGTCTATCAATTAAAGTTTAAAATGAGACCTTTCAAAGCTCATTTGCATGCGCAGAAGCCGAGTTACGATCGATAAAGCGTCGAAAAATACTTGACAGTGAGCTAATCTTGTGTCTCATAGCGCGCAATTAAAATATCGATATCGATATTAAAGTATAAATGTTTATAGCTCAAATTTGCTTGAAACCCTTATAAACAAATTAATGTACAATTTTTTTAAGAAAATTATAACTTCAAACGCGTATAACTTTAAAACAAATGAATATAAAGTAATTTAACAAACTTTGTTTGGAAGCTTATTAATCAATCTTTAAAATGAGATGTTCTAATACTCGTTTCGATGCGTAGACCCGAGTTACGATCGATAAAGCTTGGAAAAATATTTATTTTGCAATTTGAATTGTGCACTAATTTTACGATATCTTGAGTTCTAATTGTTTGATTTAAGTTTAGTAAACGTTTTTTTCTTCGTTTTTTATTAAGGAACAAATTTTATTTGAAACATATTTTTTATCTCTTTTAGTTTATGAGCCAGAGCCTTATAAACAATTTATAAACAATTAAATTGTTTACAACAATTTTTTGACCACTCGGATCGAAATCCACCCTCGAAATTCGTAAGCAGCAGCCAATAAGAAATCGTTGAGTTTGTCCATCAGAATTAAAAAGGACACGGTGATAGTGATGTTGATTATAGTTACTTTCGAGTATTCGTTACAAATCGTTACTTTTGTATAAAGTAATCATTTACAATATTCGTTACTTTGATTACTATGATTACTTTTGTTACTTTTGTATTTGAGCACCGGTAATCATATCGAAAATCGTATTTATCAGTAGGTAGGTATTTTGTATGAAGTAATCATTTACAGTATTCGATACTTTGATTACTTTTGTATTTGAGTACCGGTAATCATATCGAGAATCGTATTTCTCAGTAGGTAGGTATTTTGTATAGGTATTTCGATATAACAACGACCTTTGCCGATATGTTTAAGGGATAAAAATGATTTGATTACTATGATTACTTTTGTTACTTTTGTATTTGAGTACCGGTAATCATATCGCGAATCGTATTTCTCAGTAGGTAGATCTGTATAAGTATTCCGATATAACAACGACCTCCACCAATCTGTTTAAGAGATAAAAATGATTTGATTACTATGATTACTTTTGTATTTGAGTACCGGTAATCATATCTAGAATCGTATTTCTCAGTAGGTAGGTATTTTGTATAGGTATTCCAATATAATAACGAATAACGACCTTCACGAAGTACGAACGAAGTAATCAGAGTAATCAAAGTAGATACAATAGTCGTTACTCGCTCTAATACGATTGGTATGAAGTAATCAGTGTAATCAAAGTAGATACAATAGTCGTTACTCGCTCTAATACGATTGGTATGAAGTAATCAGAGTAATCAAAGTAGATACAATAGTCGTTACTCGCTCCGATACGATTGGTACGAAGTAATCAGTGTAATCAAAGTAGATACAATAGTCGTTACTCGCTCTAATACGATTGGTATGAAGTAATCAGAGTAATCAAAGTAGATACAATAGTCGTTACTCACTCTGATACGATTGGTACGAAGTAATCAGAGTAATCAAAGTAACGATTTGCCTCTCTGTATAGTAATCGTTACTTTCGGTATTCGTAAGTAACGAGTACTTTGTATCGAATAGTTACTTTATCGACATCACTACACGGTGAACCCTCTGGCGGCTAGATTAAAAAAAGTTATGTGACCTTGTAGACGAGCGACACACCCCAAAAACGCTTATTTCTCGAGATATTGACCACGGTGTGCTGAATGGCGAATTTTAGTCATAATTTATGTTTTTGATGGCGCTGAAAACGAAAATTAGGTTTATTTTAAATTTTACGTGGGGGAACACTGTCAAAATAGCAATTTTACCCTAAAAGTAAAAAAAAATGAAATCACGTTTTGCGTTTAACTCGCTACAACTCTGTTCCATTTTAATATTTTTTCTGAAATGATTACAGTATATATTTCACACTTTTCTGAATACAATGGGACTTGCTTCAATTTTTCTGCCTCATTATAATAGAAGTTATGAATTGTTTAAAGTAAAAGGAGCAGATTCCCGAATTGCAAAGTTTAATCGAAAAAGTTTAGTAACAAAATTTGAAATTTAGCTTTTTAATCAAGTTTATTTTAAAATATACAGTACAAAGAACAAAATGTTTTGTTGAAAAAAAAATGATGCAACTTTTAATTTTAAGAGAAACGTGATTTCATTTTTTTTTTATTTTTAGGGTAAAATTGCGATTTTGACAGTTTCCCCATCTAAAATTCAAAATAAACCTCCTCCACCGTGGTCAGTATCTCGAGAAATAAGCGTCTTTTGGGTGAGTGCCATTCGTCTATGAAGTCACATAGCTTATCGTCTATTGCATATTTTGACATGAAATTTTTCAGAAAACTTCTTCATGATTTATGTTTTAGTGCTGTGTTGATTAAAATTATAAACTAAAAAGTTTGTTACCCAACTTTTTTAAGTAAACATGAAACTAACGAACTCTGACGATAAAGTGTTTAAAAATTAACAACTTCTCTTTTAATTTGTTAAACACCTCGGACAACTCTCATTGTTATCTAAATTGTTCAAAGATGACACAGTAAAATTTTTAAAAGGAAATATTTACAGCGACCAAAGATACAGCGAGGTATATGAAAAATCATCAAAATTGATTTTTCGCATTTTTGCATAAAATTTGATTTTTGAACATGTTCCACCAATTCCAGATAGAAATAAACTTTATATTCGGATTCAGCGACCTCGAAAACATAAAGAATGACCAAAATTTGCCATTCACCTGTCATGGTCGCTTTTTCGCTTTCTAAGCCTCAAATTAGGGGTGTGCAGCTCGCCTACATATATGCACAACACCAATATAGCAACAACACCGGAGGCTGTTAGCTATGTTTACACCCTAAACTAGTGGCAAACTTTAGCTACTGCAAAACAGAAACCTCGAAAACGCTTGAATATATTAAATTTTTGGAAAATATTTCTATTTAAAATAAGCGGTCTGACGTTTGGTATTCTTATGACAGGATTGTTTATTACAGTTACAATTGAAATTACATGTAGGTATCAATTTAACAAACGAGCATCAGGATAAACCTTTTCAACACATTTCATATTTCGTGGAGAAATAAATTTTTAAAATTGTCTTAAAATAAAATATAATCTAGTAATATAAATTGTATTAATTATTATAGTAAGTAAATACATACGTACATTATTATTAACCAGTTTGTTTTTTCATTTTTTTTTCACACTTAGTTTTACAACTTTAAAGAGACTATTTATTCAAGATAAAAATTTAAAATTCTTTAGTTGTCATATTAACTGACTGACTGTAATATACAGTACGTAAATCGTTCAGCTGAACATAGGGAACAAACATTGTATATATTTAGATACATAAATACATACATTATATTATATTGAGATAATTGTGGCAACTGAGCTCTCTCGTTGACAATATGGTTGTTAGCATTAAGGGGCATTAACCTCAAAATTGATAACTCTTCTTCTTCTTCTTCTTCTTCTTCTTCTTCTTCTTCTTCTTCTTCTTCTTCTTCTTCTTCTTCTTCTTCTTCTTCTTCTTCCTTTATTGGGTTATATCCCTCGGGATAATTCGCCCAGCTTACACCAGGGAAATACTCTTGTCTTGCTCTGGGCAATCGAATATTTCCAAATATATATGCTAAAGCCTCAATTTTTTTAAATATAAGTAGGAACATCTTCTTATAGGGCCAGACAGTCCCTACAGGAAAGGCAATATTATAACATAAGGGTTAAAACTATTATCTTTTGGAGGTCTAATATCTTTTTATATCTTTATCTTCTTAATTTTTTTAATTCAAATTTGGGAATTGATTAATTTATAAGTTAAGTTTAGCTAAGTTAAGGAATTTAAGGATCAAGTTAATCCTACGTGGATTAAGGTTGGACATAAGTAGGCAAATTTCAATGGGGGTAGGGATATTTGTTTTAGCTAATTCTTTATATAGGTCAAAATTGGGTGACATATTTATAGGGCACTCAAAAATCAGATGATTCAAGGACCCAACCCGGCCACAGTCACAATATGGGTTGGCTTTTACTCCTATCCTGAATAGGTGAACTGGAGTAGCACAATGACCTGTCCTCATTCTAATAATGGTGGTTATATGTCTTCTGTCTTGGTATGCAAAATTGTGGTACCAGGGGAGTTTATCTATCTGACCTACAATTTTAGAGTAAAATGAAATATTTCGATTTTTCCCCTGCCATTCTTGCTTCCACCGATTCCAGATGGAATGCTTGATGTCTGGTAGAAAGTTGGAATAGTGAAGAGTGATACCAGCAGCTACATTTAAGGTTCTACCTATATTAGCTAGTTTATCAGCCACCATGTTCCCTTTAATATTCGAGTGTCCTGGAATCCATGCCAGACTAATATTAACGTTGTTTTCTTTCGCTTCAATGATGCCTCTCTTGGTCATGAACGATGAGTGTTCTGTTTCCATAGAATAGGTTGATCTGCTTATTTTCTGTATGGCACTTTTAGAGTCCGAGCAGATGATTGCTTGATTAATCCTATTTTTCAAAATAATTTGGAGAGCATGATTAATTGCGACAATCTCAGCCGTACATATTTGGGTACACTTAGGTAGTTTACTGGTATAAGAATAGTTGATCTCTGGGCTAAAGACACCAAAGCCTGCTGATCCTTCACCATCAACCGAACCATCCGTGAAGAATTTGATGTGACTAGGTTTATTTAGAATTATTTTTTGGAGTTGAACTGAGGCAAATTCATCTGAACGATTAGATTGGATATTTATGATTGGAATTGTTGATAATTGATGGTCTAGTTCAAAGTTATGGCATGGGTATAAGTCACTTAAATATAAGTTGGGATACGTACTTTTAATTTTGTTTTTTAAAAGCACTAGAAATGGAATATTTCTGTTTTTCCAATGATTTTGGTTCCTTTGAATTGCCAAGTCTAACAGGTCGAGAGCGGAAATAATTGGGTTGCCAATTAACATTAAATTTTTTAATATAAATTTAGAGCTAAGCCATTCCCATCTAGATTTAAACGAGATATGACCACTTTCACTTAAGAGAGCATGTATTGGGGTAGATTTCATGCATCCAGTTATAATTCGAATACTTTTGTATTTTAGTTTCTCCAATCTTTTAATTAAGGAAGTTGGGCAATCGAAAATTACCTGGCAGCCACAGTCCAGATGGCTCTGAATCAGACCATTGTATACAATTTGTAAGGTTTTTGTCACTTCCCCAATAAGTCCCACAAAGAGCTCTCATCACATTCAGGCCACGATTTACTTTTAGTTCTATTGAGTTTACATATGAATTCCACTTTAAGTTTTTTTGAATATTTACCCCCAGGTATTTGACTGAATCCACCCAACCAATATTCCGGTTACAAAATATTACGTTGGGGGGAGAGATGTTCGTGTTTCCTTTTGTAAATAATATTGCAGAATATTTGTTCTGAGATAGATTTAAATTGTGGTCTAGCAACCATGATTTCATCTGAATCAAGAATTTATATACATTAATTACCAATTCATTAATATCACTCCCTCTAATCAGAAGAACTAAATCGTCTGCATACTGAATATTATACAGGGAAAGACAATATAGGTTGAAGAGGATAGGGCTTAATGGGGAACCTTGGGGTAGTCCCAGACTTGATTTTCTTGGGCCATGGGTTTGTCCCAGTTTGTCTTTGACAAATAGCTCTTTGTCATTTAGAAGGCAGAAAATCAAATTAGCCAGTTGGGTTGAAATGTTATACTTTAATAATTTGGAATACATGAGTGATATATTGACATTATCATAAGCAGAAGAGATATCTAGAAAGATGCCAATAGTGTATTGGTTTAGAGCGAAGCCTATTTGAATTGTTGAGGTGAGGTATGTAAGGCATTCCGTACAACCTCTACCCCTTCTAAATCCTAGTTGTAGTGGATTAAAAATCTTATTATGTTCCACAGTCCACTCTATTCTATTCTTTATAAGAGTTAAGAGCATTTTGCCTACACATGAAGAAAGAGCTATTGGTCTAAAGTTTAACGGATTATTACAATCTTTATCTTTTTTGATTATAGGTAAAATTACTGATTGTTTCCACTGAACAGGAACTATACCCGTTCTAAGACTTTCATTGAAAAGTTGAATTAATAACAAAGATCCAACAACGGGAAGATTTTTTAACATGGAGTAGGAAATCTGATCCAAACCAGGAGCCGAGTCAGATTTAATTGAGAGGGAGTTCTGATACTCGTCGAGAGCAAATGGCGGTTCTAGGGCTTGAGGAGATCTAACCAATACTTTATTGACAGCGGAAAGAGGGGTTAAGCATGTAGCAGATGGATTTCTACTACAATGTTTTATAAAAAATATCCATTAATTTTAATCCTATCCCAAGAAAAATATTTTTCTATTTTATTTTGTGAGTTTAAATATCTTTAAAATTTCTAAACCGTCCCTGCTTATGCGTAATACCGTTTGTTTCACAACATAGTAAAATCATAGGAAATTTCCTGTTTACTTGTATAAACATTTATTGTTCTGGAAGGATCCGTTGAAAAATCCCAGTATATTTCCCTCAAGTTTTGAGCGCTAAAAACCCTATGATATTATTGGTCAGAATTTTGAAAGATCCTTGAGTTTTAGTTGGCGATTGGTTAATATCTCGGTCGAGAAATGCTTCGGCTCAGCGCACGAAGAGAATTTTTCGAAAGGCAAGGTACGCCGCTGAAAATAAAGATAGTTCCAAAAACATGTCTGAAGAGTAAACATCTTTTTGTGTGGAACTCAACTAACAGACTCGCAGAAAGTCGCACTTTGTCGGTAAAATGGTTTTCTTTTTATGGTAAAAGAAGTGAAGGACTGGCAGTTTGTCCAGTAAATGTCAAGGAATATTATTACAATAGTTTCACAACATTTTACATGGATATATTCTTGTGAAACACTATTATTGTTATGCAGTTATGATTTGCCGGTAAAAAAAAGTGCGTGGTTCCTGTCTTTTGTGTAGCTGTTGCTATTTTTTTGATGATGTTATGGATTTGAACATGTTCCAGTAAGAATTCCTGTTTCCTGTATGGTTTAAAATTGAATGTCTTCCCTCCCCCCAATCTCGAATGGAAAATTTTGAAGTTCCTAAGTGTGACGTGAATGGATTTTGTTTTAACGAGGTATGAATAATGTTTATTTTAAATAATTCAAAAGTGGATATTAATTTGGTAAAGGTTTTACATAATTAAATAATTTGTTTTCAACATGGATTCACGGAAATTTTTATGTAAAGTAAATATAAAATGGCAGTGACTTTTGACAGCCATGTCAAATTTTTGTTTTGGTACACTGCTAAAAATAAGGTTAAGAATTGTAAAACCATATATTTGTTTTTATTGTTCATTTCTTGTTTGAGAATGTTTATTCTCAAAATAAAAATAAATAAGGTATAAAGGTTTAAATAAACATTATAAAATGTACACATCTTTATTTCTGTAACCTTTTTTTTTTTAATTGTTAACAGATAGCTAATACAAGCGAATTAAGTTTTAGAACAGAAGAAAAAGATATGGCATAGAAGCCAATAATGATAAATAAGTAGCCCAGTTTAACCCCAACGAGGAATCTACGATGAATGTCCCCCCAGTTGGTTTCCAGTAAGTACTCGATATGAGAATTTGAGGATTTTTCAAACGGCGTCCCAATTTGTTTAAATAGTAGGAAAGTCCTCAAGTCTGTGTAAGTATCCTTTGCTTATTTGGTTATGTAGTTAGTCTTCTTTAAACCCTCTTAAAAATACAGGTAATGGTTGGAAAAATGCTTCAACTTGAGTCTTCTTTGAAACCTCCTACCCCTCCCAACGAACCTACTACCTGCCAACGCACAAAAAATGAGCTGCCGTTCGCATGAAGGTTTGCGTGTCTGTTCCTTCTACTAGCCCCATTTCGACTCCCCAGTATCTCTATAGATAGTGTATCCTTGTCCCCATATGAGCAGACATGTAAAACGCTTCAAGCAACATAGAATTTCGTGGGATATAGGAGTAGAAGGCAATTGAGTATATATTGAAGGTTTCGAAGCCGATACCTTATTAATTTTCTCCCACACAACTTTTAGAGGAGTGTTTCTATTTAATTTACTGCAAAATAGCCTTTTTTTTGGACTGAGGTGGAACGCTCTTAGCAGACTAGGGAAGGTGTCCCTAGTACTGTTGGACTCGGACAGGAAAGGAGAACACGCTAGGGCGCACCAGCCACAATATGGCCCGTGCGTCCCGCATGCCCCCATGACCAGCCGCCTACCAACTAAAACCACCCCCTCTTCCGACCCGCAATATCCCTGGACGTGCTCCTTAGGGAGCGATGCATGGGGATATCCAGAGCTGTCTGAAAGAAAGTAACCAGAAGCATTGGGTCATTTAAGGGTCTATTTTCCAGCCTAGAAACGGTAGGACTAAGTAGAGAAAAGTCTGATTCCTACACGGAGGAAGGTGGGCCAACCCCTGCCTGAAAACGGCAGGGCTTGTGTGACTGTTCTGTAGTGTGGCGGATAGAATGAGCCCTAGAAGAATTAGGGTCATATTTTTCTGACGCGGATTATTTTTTTTTATTATTTCTTATTTTGCTTTTTTTTTATTTTACAACTATTGTGTTGACCCGCCTCACCCATTCTGCTCCAGTCGTTCCAACTCGGATTTTCTCTTAATTATACCGGTTATAATGTCAATTATGGCCTCGAAATCCGCCTTGTTTCCGATCGCAAAACTAACAATATTGTTAGGGCCGATGTCGCCAAACCTACTACGTAGCCTGACCCGCTCGTGAGCAAAGACGCTGCACTGGAAAACGCAGTGTTCTGCGTCTTCCCTCACGCGACAGGTCCGGCACAGGTCGTCGTCCGACTTCCCGATCCTGTGGGTGAATGCCCTGAATGATCCATGACCGGTCAAAAATTGTGTAAAGTAAAAATTTACTCTCTTGAACTTGCAGGCGTACCACGACTCTACGTTCGGGATCAGCCTTTTGGTCCACTGGGCTTTGGTAGATTCCGCCTCCCATTCCAGCTGCCAGTCCGCCAGGAGTTGTCGTGCGGCCGATCTTACCTCGGGTAAGTGGCCGTGGCGGTGCTTATATAGGAACTGGCGTTCCTTAGCTAGCAGATGTATGGGAGGGGCTCCCGCGATCACCTGTAGAGCCACGGTTGATGCAGTCTTGTATGAGCTTACTACATTCAACAGAGGCTTCCTCTGTGCCTTGTTTATCATATCTCTGTATTTCTTGTGACGTAGAACCTCAACCCACACCGGAACCCCATAGAGAAGGGTAGACTGTACGACGTGTAGGTACAGTCTTCTCCGGGCACTACTTGGCCCTCCGATATTTGGTGTTATTTTCCGGAGAGCTGCAGTTTGTGCCTCGTCCTTCCTCACCACCCTTGCGAGGTGTTTGGTGAATCTCGGCCCTTTGTCGAGGTCCACGCCAAGATATTTGGCACAGAGGCTCGACTTGACCTCGCTGTTTCCAAAATGGAACAACAGGTCCAGTCTATCCCTAGGTCCCTTTAGGATAACCACCTCTGTCTTACCGCCTGCGAGTTCAAGGTCGTTCTCGTTCATCCAGGCATTCACCCGCCTGAAACACATCTCGGCCGTACTAACCACCTCCCAGTACAGATCGCTGGTTACGAGAATGGCCAGGTCGTCAGCGTATGCAACCGCGATGCAGTCCCGACCGTATCGTATATTTAAGACGTCGTCGTAGAGGATGTTCCACAGCGTCGGGCCTAAGACGGACCCTTGTGGAACACCTGCCGTAAGTTTAATGTCGTCGTTACCTGCAGACACGTACCTATTAGTTAGGTAGCTTTTAATCACGTTTGTCAGATAACTCGACACGTTGAGGGCCTCCATCCTGCGGACTATATGTCCCCAACCTGCCGAGTTAAATGCATTTTTAACATCGAACATGATCACTACTGCCCACCTCCTCGCCGTGGCTTTAACGCGGTCTGTAATGAACTTAACAGCATCTACCGCCGATCTGGCTTTCCTGAATCCGAATTGCCTATCAGAGATGGCGTTTATAGCATCCAATTCCGCTTGTAGGCGGTTCTTAACTACGTTTTCGTAGAGTTTGCCTAGACTATCAAGGAGACAGATCGGTCGGTAGGAGCTGGCCTCCTCCGGATTTTTACCGGGCTTCGGAATTAGGGTGAAGCGTGCCCTCTTCAAAACGTCAGGGAAAATTTGAGCCGTGAGGAGCTGGGTCAGTACCGATCTGACCAACTCAGGCTGCGCTGTTACCAAAATTTTAACGACCTCCGGCGGCACACGGTCCGGTCCCGGCGACTTCCCAGTCTTGATCGCTTCCACTGCTCTGGTGAGTTCTATGGAAGTGACGGCTTCAGGGCGCTCACATGTGGCGGGCACGAAGAACAAATCAGGCTTCCTGGGAAAGAGGATGTCCGCAATATCTCTCGTTCTACTCTCGGTGAGTCTATATGGGGCTTCGACACGCAGGGCCTTAGTGGCAATCCTGTAGGCCTCCCCCCATATGTCGTCCTCGAGCGCATCGCACAGGTTCATCCAGCACATACGTTTGGACCTCCTGATGACCTTGGTGAGGTCCTTTTTGGCTTGTTTGTATGTGTCCCTGGATTGCAGGGTTCTGTCCCTCTGTGCGATGCGTCTTAGTCTGAAACAGTTAATTCTAGTTGCTTGTACCTCCTCGTTCCACCAGTACGGTACCGTATACGGAATCTGGCTGCGCCTCGTGCTCGCCCTATGTGCGCGTATCATGACATCTCTAAGGCTGGCAAAGTCAGGGACCTCCCCGCGGAGATCCCTAACACGGTCGGTGAAGGTTGCCCTATCGAAAGTCATGACCTTTCTACCGCCACTGGTTGACCCCCTGGATCCGATCTCGTAGGAGATATACTTGTGGAACGTGAATAGATTGTCACCCAGCACATCCCACTTCGTGACCCTACTGGAATACTTGGTTGACACCAGCGTAACGTCGATATGGGTGCGCGAATCCCCCCTCTCGAAAGTAGGCTTACCGTTATTCGCGGTCACCAGATCGAGAGAGGAGATCCACTCATTCCATACCTCTCCTCTACTGTCGTTCCTTGGGGAACCCCATAGAACGGATTTCGCGTTTATATCCCCGGCTATGATGAAATCCTTTTCCACCAGAGCAGCTTCCATAATGCTGTCCACCTTATCTCGGTAGACCGCCATGTTGACGTTAGGAGAGATGTAGCAGGCTATAATAGCCCCATCAACTAAGTTGATTTTGACTACACTCTCCTTCCTTTGGATCTTTTGGATACTCACGTTCTTATTGATAAGGTGGACAGCGACGTCGCGGAGCACATCCGTCACCCACCCAAACTTACTAGCGATATTTTTATTGGGTTCTGGTACGATCACCGGATCCGCCCCGATGTCTAAGGCCTTCGCATAGACCAAGTCGTGCGCCACCTTGGCTCTACCAACATTCACTTGTAAAATCCTGAGCTGTCTGTTCGCCGCGGTCGTCATCGCGCTAGTAACGAAAAACTACCCAACCAATAGTCCCGAAGTGTAAAAGCAGAATGGGTGAACACTAATCGACATTTTTTACATTTTCCTCGGCCACAGAGCCATCCTGATGGGAAGACTCCTTGGGGGGTAGCGTATTTGTGCTGCCACTACCGCTGCATTGTTCTTGAGGGGGGTTTGAGACATAGAAGGTTCCCTTTCCTTGGTGGGGTGGTGGAAAGGGGGAACTCGTCTCCCTAACACGACGCAAATTTTCTGTGGCCTCATTTAGCATCACATCGTAATTATCCAAAAGTCCTTCATCGGTGAACACTCCTCCGTTGAACACCTCGTCATCCATCCTCTCCAGGTCTTCTGTAGTAAGAGGGCGACGGCTTAAGGCCTCATTTATTTCAGTCTCCTCCTGTTGCGTGCGAGGAGTAGCAGCGATATCTTGGGTAGGAATATCTTCCTTAGACGGAGTCCCCGCGCGTTTTGTTTTAGTAACTTTATTTCCGGTGGCCGGCCGCTGGTTGAATAGTGGTGGGGAAGGTTCGGAGGATCTACCTTGGTCCGCCGCCTTTACTTTCTGAAGCGCCTCTCGGAAGGCAGGACATCTCCCGCTGCCGATGCGGTGCGACTGCTCGCACACCGCGCAGAACTCCTCTTCTTTGCAAGCATCGAAAGCATGCCCCTTCTTGCCGCAGTTTTGACAGCACCCAGTGTGGTCGGGTCCATTACACTTACTGCTTTCATGGAGGTAGCTCCAGCACCTTTGGCATTTTTTCACAATGTACCTCTTCTCCACCTCGCAGCGTACGAGGCCAACCTTGAGGTGTCCGACTTCCAATATTTTCGTGGCCGCCTGTGCGCCTAGTACCACCGTGGCCGCCTTGGTACTGTTACGCATTGGTCTGAGTTGCTTAATTAGGAAATTGGGCTCCCAGGTGCCCAATTCCTTTTTAATGACTGCCTTTAGATGTGATTCCTCAGTATTTTCGGTCATGCCTCTTATATGTATGATGGCCTGCTTCTCCGCACCCACCATCTTGGCCGTTAACCCGCTCTCCTTGTTAGTGATGGCGGTTTTGATGCTGTTGGCTGCATCCTGGTCCTTATCCAGAGTAATAAGAAGGTTCCCATCTTTAGTGCTGCGCAGACTACGGATGGCATCTTTCGCCTTCGAGTCCCCAACAGCTTTCTCCACCCCCTCGAGTAATTGTGAATAAGACGAATCTTTCTTCGAGACTATGAATCCATAGGTGAGCCTTTCTTTCCTTGTGGCCGTAGTATTGATCTGCACCTTACTTACCTCCGTCTTCGAGAAGATGACTTCAGCCATCTTCCGCAAATCATGCACCTGCATGAAACTAAGGTGATGTAGTGCCACCGAGTCTCCCGCCTTGGTTTCTTCTCTGACCCGCTCCAGGGCGAGCCATATTTTCTCCGGTGTATTGGCCTTTACTTTAACGATTCTCTCCTCCGTCGTTTTCCTTACGCCGCCTACTCTCACCGTATAGGAGTTTTCCATCACCTCGAAGTCGCCTTCGAGGGTGTAGAGAGCCGGGTACCTGCCCCTGTATAATCTCTGTATAGACAGTGCCATATTTGGGTCGTTTGACTCGAAGGCCACAACTTTCACGTTGCAGCCCGAGTCAAGGGGGTTCCACACTTCAACGCTTGTCTTTTTAAAGATCCCCTCAGGCCAATCAAAGCGAGCGTGCCTCTGGAAGTCTTCGTAAGAGTTTACTCCATCAAAACTCGTCATCCTGACCCCGCTGGGGGACCGTGCCATGCGTCGGTTTGGGTACCGCATTCCACGGTTTTTTTGGCTCCCATATCAACCTGGGTCTCCTTCTCTATTAACGGTTTCTCTACTGGTTCCATTGAGTTCTTAACCAGCCAGTCTTTCACCAGATCCATCTTCTGGAAGGAATGTCTTTTTGCGAGGTTCTTACACAAGTCCTTAATGGGCTTCGGTGTGGTAGTGTGCTCTTTAACTAGCGAATCAAACTTTAAAAGCTGCTTCGATATGTCCGCAAGGTAGTCCAGTAACTCGATTGCCTCATAGCATGTCTTCTTTTTGTATACTTTTTCTTCCGGCTTGTCGCCGGTGGACATTTTTCTTTTAGTATAAATGGCTTCAGGGGGGTAGTTTATAGAACTCCTCCTCTTAAAATGGTCTGTTATCCTTCCAGATTCACCGCTCTGGTCGCCCGCGTTTTTTTTAATTGTGTATGAGCTCATATAGGTCCCACGAGTAGCAAGGGAACTAGTTTTTCGCCACCACAGAGCCCCGCGTGTGGTGGTAAGGCTACGTTACAACGGGGTTTCGCCAGGTGCCCCGAGGGAACCGTTCATGGCCACGTATCGTGTGGTCATCCATCCTTCGGCACGGTGTCCCACACCTTGGATTACGGATTTTTTATTGAGGTTTTCTCGTCTACTGCAAAATAGCCTGAAACTATTTTTACGTTTTGATTTTAGGAACTTTCTTGATTTGGCTATATTCTTTTTAGCCTCGATATAGTTTTCCATTGAGGGGATATTTTTAAATTTTTTTAAGGCAGACACTCTCGCAGAGACGACTTCAGCACATGAGTCATCCCACCATGGAATGTGGTATTTGGAATTATTAGCAGGGTGAAGTCAAGGAATTGTTTAATCAGCTACCGATGATATGGAGTTAGTAAAAAATTCGTAATCTTCCCTGGGAGAAGCTGAGAAAATGCTGTTTAAATTGTTGTGATAAGTAGACCAATCAGCTTTCTTTAGATTTCTTCTTTTAATGAATGCGGGGGAGATTGAGGACATACACCTATCTAACATATTATGGGGAAGTGGTCACTAGTTCCAGTATCTGAAATAGTGGACCACTTGCCCACCCTGGCTGCCACATCGACTGATGCCATTGTTAGATCTACTACCAACTTACTGCCTCCTGGGGCCACCAATCTAGTTGGAGACCCATCATTGAGAAATACTAGCTCAAGTTCCTCCAAAGAATCAAAAATAATCCTACCATTGTGACTGTCTCTAGAACTACCCCATGCCTTATGATTACAATTTAGATCACCCATGATTAAAAATGGCTTATTAAGTGATTTCACAAGAGAAGACCAGTTGGATTTGGGGATAAAGTTGTCTTGTGGACAGTATGTAGTAAGAATATTCAAATTAAAGTTAGGGAGAAATGTGAGTTGGAATTGGACATCATGATTGAAGCCTGGATTGGCAATTTGAATTTCCCTATAATCAATATTGTTTTTGATAAGAGTAATTAATCCGCCATAGCCATCCTCTCGATCTTTTCTGATTATTTGATACCCTCTACATCTTATAACATGTTGGTTTAAGAGCCAAGATTCGCTAATAAGGATTATATCTAGGTTAAGGTTTTTTATAAGGATTTTTAGATTGTCAGAATTAGTGTTATATGAACGTATATTCCACTGAATAATAGTTATCGGAGTGTTAGGATTCATTATATAGAGTATGTTTGCTAGACCAAGGAGTCAGAAGATCTCGAATCCTCAGGCTCGAGATCCTCTATTCCCCTCCAACTCTGGTTTACATTTGTATTGAAAGGTGATACATTTTTAGTTATGCTGGTCTTTACATCAACCATATTGTAAGGAATGGAGTATGATTTTGAGTTTATTAAGTCCCCAATGAAGGTCATGATGAGCTCCCTGTGAGATTGGTTCAGCATAGACATGGCCTGATTGAAATCCAAATGAAGTTGGGATAAAGATTGTGAATTAGTGATTTGAGAATCATGAGCAGTATTGAATTTTGAAGTTGAGGGCTCATTTATTCTTCTACCTGATGGATTAATAAGTAGTCTTTGGTGGGAGATTTTATCATAACCTGTATTTTCTTGTATTGAAGGTCTTCTTCTTTTTTGTGGAGATTGAGTGACTTGACTAAAAGGTTTTGAATATTGAGCTGAGGCTGCAGACCTCCTCTCCTGTGGTAAGATGCCATTAGAATTATTCTGATCGTTATGTAAGGGGGGGAAATCGTTTATGTTGAAAGATGAAATATTAGAGATCCTAGGAACCTGCTGACTTGCCTCATAGAAAGATAGATTAGAAAAGGACATTAGATCCTTAATATTTTTATGTCTGACTCTCTCTCTACAATTACGACTACTTGATTCATGGTCAGAAGATTTGCAGAAAATGCAATATTTTGTACACGTATTAGATGAAGAATCCTCATGAGAAGTTCCGCATCTAGCACATTTCTTTTTTCCTCTACATTGGTTCGTAGAATGGCCATAAAGTAAGCAATTCCCACATTGAAGAACAGGGCTGATGAATAGTGTGACCCTCATTGGTAGTTGATATATGGAAATTTCTTTAGGAATAGTTTTTCCTGAAAAAGTTATGCTAATAGTTCCCGTGGAGACAAATTCAATCTCTGAATCTACTTGTACTCTTCGATTCATTCGCTTAACACTTAATATCTTACATAAAGCCAAGTTTGTTTCTGATGCCTCCTTTATTTCTTCCTCTGTGAATTTTTTATTAACTCCCCTTACTATACCCCTACAAGAAACCTGATGAAATGGAATGAACACCTCATACCCTAGGGCTTCCCAATCTTTTCTCACAACGAAATCGTTGGCTGCTTTTCTAGTAGCAAATAATACACCTATCCTGTTTTTACCCTTTCTACTGATTTTCGTGATGTCTTTAATTTTTAAAACGGAAATAGATTTAGCTATGCTTAACACGTGGTAATCTCCAATATTGCTATTCTGACCTTGGACAAATACTTCGTAAGGACCTATGTCGGTCTCCGAATATAGTATTTGTTTTTTACTGTAAGACTTTTTGAATACTTGGACGTTGAGATTGACATTCATATTAGTTGATTTTATTAGGAGGGTCAGGTGGTGGAGGAGGATCGGGAGGAACTTCTTCCTCTATCTTATGCGGCGGATTGACGAATTTAAAATCTATACTAGGCGATGCAAACTAGAAATTAACAGGAAAATATAGATAGTTTTGCCCCTTACCCTTTGATGAGTTTCAAAAGTCGTCCGTTCACCTCGAACGATAGTCACAGATTTGTCTATTTCAAGTTTTCTTCCAAAAAATCAAACGTCAAACACAACAAAAATCACAAGAGATATTCACTGCGAAAAGAAGCCGAGGCTGTTCATCCCAGCGGACCTCGACTTCTTATCAGCGATAAATAAAAAATTAACAAATTTAACAACTGTTTTCAAATTAAATTAGGTTTGATGAGTTTTTTTTATCAAAAAGTAAAAACTGTCAACTATTCGCTATTTGACAACCCAAATTGATAACTCATTTCGACTGCCACAAATAAACGTCAAAATATGACAATGTAGTAGTTAAATATTTTTGGCCTAAGGGAATGGGAAAACTGTTCAGTTATGAAATTAGTTTTTAAATAAAAAATATTTTAAAAATTAAAGTAAAATTATTAAGTCATTAATCATAAACTTTGTTTTTTATTTATTTATCGACAGCCTTGGTTCAAAACGCACTATTCGTTCTAACAGCTCTTTTGCACCAAATACTCGTACTCGAACAGAAGCTTCAACTAACACAGGTTAGCGCAGTTGCCACATTTCTCTCAATGTAAAGGATTCTTTATTTCGTGAGGATTTATACATTTT
The DNA here is from genome assembly GCF_917563875.1 of Diabrotica virgifera virgifera. Lineage (NCBI taxonomy): Eukaryota > Metazoa > Arthropoda > Insecta > Coleoptera > Chrysomelidae > Diabrotica > Diabrotica virgifera. Next base: position 180,600,361 of record NC_065443.1, on the reverse strand, counting down.
TGTCTCTGTTTAGGATTGCGGTCCTCTTCAGGGTTGCGGTTGAATAATTGGTGTAGGCCGCAAAAGCAAACAGTCAAGTTCTGGGGCAGTGTTGTGGTGGCTTGCAGGATGCTGGACGGTGTTTGTCCATCAGAACTAGAGAAGAGAGGGTGAATTGGAAGAGATGTTTTTTCTAGAGTGTGTAGTGTGTGTATGTGTACTGTTTATGCTTTGCCGTCGACCACAGTCCCTAGAAACTATTGTACACTGTAACAGACAAGTCTGCAGTCCTCGTCGGCGGTCAGGAGGTGGCTTTCGAGATTGTATGGATAGTTAGTGTGCGAGTGTGAGAAAATAGTTGCGGCTATTTGCTGGCGACGAACAGGTATAATTTTGTGCAATGAAGTTGGGAAACCGCAAAAAACCAACTTCTTCCTGTTCGGGAAAAGGAAAGGGATCAGATTAGGAGGGTACGGTAGGCTAAGGAGGTAGCCTCAAGGATTTCTTCGTACTCTGCTGGGAGTTTGTCTATGCAGGTTTGCATTAGAGCAGACGGTGGGTGCAGTTTTTTCCGCTTGGGCTTTCGGCGGAAGAGTACGTGGTCGAGGGAAGAACAGGAACATTTAAGAGATTGTTGGGTATCAGACAGGAGGCCGTTAATGACTTAAGTTGTAAAGTTCCTGTTCAGAGAGTTTATTCTCTCGATAATTGTGGGGATATTAGAAATGTTATGGATTTCGTTTGAGGGGAATCTCCAGGCTTTGTAGTTAGCTCCATGCAAGATTCTACGTTTTGCAAGCAACAACTTCAGGTTTTGTAGTCTATTAAATAGACAGTACAGACCTGATTTATACTCGATAACGGGTCGAATATAAGTCTTGTAAGTGTGAATGAGAGGTTTCGTGTGTCTTGCCAATTTTCCCAGAGAGAGGGTGGAGAAGTCTGGCTCTATTTCTTACCCTATCTAAAGTTGCCTTTAGGTCTGCATCCCAGTAGAGAGTTCTGGTAAACAGTACTTCCAAATATGTTGCAGTCGGGCTGAGCAAGAGCTTTTTTCCCATTAGTCTCAGTGGGTATTAGTCGTCCTCATTTTTTGTGACACAGTGGAGACACAATAATTGTTGTTTTATTCGCGTTTAGTGTTACTCTCCACAACACCATTCTTCTACCGCATTTAACAGAGTCTGAGCTCTTCTGTGGATGAGTGGTGGTATAACAAGTAAAAGAAAACTTCTGTTGGAGGGAAAGTAAAAAGAAAGATATACTCCAACAGAAGTAAGGAAAAACATGTAGCTAGATGTTTGCTATGGAACAAAAATGAAAATAGATGGAATGTAAAGAAGAGAGTGAAGTGGCTTCTACGTTGAGAAGCCGCAATAGGAAAAATACTACTTTCCAGTAATATTAGTGGAGGAAAGTGGAAGGATGTAGAAGTGAAGAGAAGGGGTTATTAAAAGTGAAACACGTAGAAGTGGGAAGAGACAGAGGCAAACGGAATAGAAGTGGCTAGCAAGAGATGCAAGAGAACAACTTGACACTCAAGGATAGATACGGCTCGTTTGCATGCCTGTCGAAGAACAGTAGCTCTAAGTAGATAGTAATGATGACTAAAAAGGTATCTACTAAGATAACAATAATGTACTGAAAATAAATGAAGATGAATAATTTCTAAAGACGAACAAAATAAATAAACTGACTAATCATGGGCGCCATGAAAATGATCTTCGATCATTCTCCCAGGTATCTTACACTGCTGTCGAATATTAAATATATTAAACCTGTAATAATGAACATAAAGGAATAATAAAATAAATGATATATAAAATAAATAAATATTTATTAAAAATAACTACCAGATGTTTAACAATCTCTGAGTTAGACAAAGCATATACTGTGACTCTAACATGACAAAAGTTATACAAAGGTATATTTGAGATAACTACAATAATGTTATCTCAAAATTATTACATAACTGTTACAAAATTCTAGGCTTATTACCTTGTGCACAATGTAACGTACCATATGATCGTAAATAAGTTTGGGAATCTAATACAATACAAATATGTTATAAAAAAACCAGAGGTAAACTAAATCTGAAAAAAAAACATAGTGCATTAAACCAAATGTCTGAAACATAAAAACCAATAGTTACTTAAAGCACAACACTAAATGTTCCCAAACCAATCCCTTCATTGGACGACCTCAAGGTGAAGACCAATGCTGAAATCCATAAAATTAGCACCAGAGGAGGTGCTGAACCATGTTTTTTGTAGATACAGGTGTACAGACGACTGAAAATGGGACTGGAACGTCCCCTAGCTTGTTTCCAAATATACCTATTCCCATGATGACTTGACTGTGGCTGTAGTGGTTTCCCTAGGTGGTCAAAGGGCTACGAATTCACCATATGGTTTCTCCAAAATGGCGAATGATTCCTATTCAGGCTCCAACAGGAGTTTTGTCACACACATGTCTCCCTACTCCAGACAATCCTCGGTGGTAACTTTTTACTTTAAAATAATTGATGTTACATCAAATAAGTAGGATGGAACTCATCCGCCATCCAACCTCACATACCGCCACAAGTCAAGTCGAACATTCGTCTCTCCTTCCAAGAGTACGATGTCAAACTCACAGAACGTGAAAAATGTCGACCACCAGAGGGCCGCTGCCAATCCAACAACTCCAAAAGATAGTTTTAAATTGGTTTGATGGTGACGTATTGAAAATAAATAATTTTCATAAAATATAAGAGAAAATAGTATTTCTAAATTGAGAATTACCAGAAATTAGAGAAATTTAATTAAGCGATCAAGAGAAAATAATTCTAAAAATAATTAAAGCGCTAAAAATGATATTATAACGGATGGACCGTTACAATCCCCTCCTACTCGGGAAAAAAAATTTTTTTCAGAAAAAATTTTTTCTTCCTAAACTTCAAAATATTAACAACTAAATTTACAATAGTCTAACAATCCACGTTGATTCGCAAGATTACCACTAAGAATAAACTAAGGTTCAGGAAAAATAAATAAATGACTCAAATTCATATCAAAATGTTACTATGTTACTCTCTGCTACCAAATATTGACATATTGCTTAAAAGTCAAAACAAAACTAAATATTGTACCAAAATTCATAATAATAACTGTCGAATTGGGCACTAAAACCAAAATTGAGCTATCCATGGACATCAGATTTATAAAGGGTATATCCAAGGACGGAACAATCAGGAAAAGGTGTGAGCCAATTCGAACCATATCACAAGTAAATATATCAAAGTGAATAAAAAAATCAGTAACTAAAATAAGTAAAGAATTGAACACTTAATCCAAAATTGAACTAACAATGGACACCAGATTCATAATAGTAATTCTCACCAATGCCAAATAATACCAATACTGAACATACCAAAGGAATCCAAAACTCATAACCAAAATAAATGTGGAATCGGACGCTTAATCCAAAGTCGAACTATCAGTGGACACCAGATTCATAAAAGGCATATCCAAAGAAGAACGACCAGGCAAATTTATGGACCAATTCACACCAATACTAAACCACATAAACAGATCAGGTCTACGTACACCCACATACGGTAATACGAACCTATCCAACCAAATACACAAAATAAATGAAGAATCGGACACTTATCCAGAATCGGACCATCAATGGACACCAGATTTATATAAGAGCATATCCAAAAAAGAACGATCAGGCAAATTTTTGGACCAATTCTTACCAATACTAAATAAACTAAATTATTGGATCCAATGGTAAATAATACTGAATAAGTACAAAACAAATAAATTAGCTCTACATACACCCTCATGCGGTAATATGAGCCTATCCAACCTAAGTAATCAAAATAAGTCAAAACAGAATTAATAACAGACTAAGTAACAGAGATGTAACCAAACTAAATGAAAGGTAAGATAAATACCTAAAGTGTATTGACTAAAATATTCTAGAAACTACATAACTAATTCATCCTGGTATTCGCGAACTATAGCATGTTGCTACAACAGATGTATGAGAATAACCAGACACAGATAGAGTACCAACTAATTACGCAATAATAAGTAAGAAAGACAAAAGAATAAATGGTGGACTTACAAGTTCTATGACACCATGATAAGTGATAGGAAAAAAATAGGATAAGTGATAAGAAAAAAAATTGACGAGAACGAGCAACAAGTTTTAAATCAAACTGCAGATTCATGCGTTCTCATATACATAGAATTATTCAGGAAATATTCCAGAATCTGAATAGCAAAACTAATGCCTAAGGAAAGAATTGGGAATATACTCAAATGAACAACTCATTTGTCTAAACACCTCAAATACTGAATTAATGAACCTACTATGTATAGGTATAGTCAAAGCTTTGATCGATGAATACGTGCACACTAGGATATTTATCCCTCATCAGTCAAAGTTCAACATACATACTATGAAGTACGAGACATAATATAAACTAAATACTTCCCTATCAAATGGTAAAAATGTAACTGGAATAATTGGATTAATTACAGAAGAATGGTTAGGAAATGTGATGATGAATAGACATCTGCCTACTCTGCCATGAGGACATAGATTACGAGATCGGATAGCAATGGCCAATTGCTGAATTTCGAACCCACGTACTCACTCACTAGCATTAACAGAGTAATAACAGACTAGTCCACAAGAAGAAATCAATAAAAGACTTAAGAAAGCATACATACTCACATCAACATTCCAAACTAATTCCAGAATCACATCCACGGTGTAAGAAATAGGGATCTGAATTATTACAAAGTATTTAAGATATTGGAGACGAATGTCAATAGAGTAACTCAACAAAAAAAATTAAAAACCACAACATCGTTCCAATATGGCCAATCCAATAATAAGGTATAAAAATAATAAAAAAAATTGGGAAGTAATCAAATATTCAAAATAATATAACACATAACCTGAGATATGGTAGTGTAACATATAGTTCCATAATAATATCCATATTAACCAAGAGTACTTGTATGAGCTTACCTATCCAACTATATAAATATATAATAATTTAACAACCATACTAACTTAGGGTTAGGTGTGCAAAAAAAAACCAAAAATAAGTGAAGTTCTTATTAATTGTATAATCCTACTGACAGGATTAGCAATCAATAATATTGACTCATAATAATAATTAAAATGCTCCAAGTGTAATACAAAAAAAAAATAATAAACTCATACATAAAGTACTACTAATAATTAAACTAATGAGGAATAACTAGTATCAATGTTTCCTAACTAATAAAGAATTTATATTTGAATCTCAACCTAAAGTATCTGATTTATAGCATTATATTGTGGTACCCACATTAATATAATATTATTATCAAATTTAACAAACTAGAAGATGAGATGGATAATGGAACTACTTTACCATACAACAATTATAATTGTAATGTTTAACACTACCAATTAAAGAAAAAGCATTTGGATGACCATCTGTAATCATCCGAACCATGCGAATTCAACATATCATGTATAGAAGCTAATGTTCAGGACTTATATTGCTTTGTGGTGTGTGCCTGTCTCACCAAACAACCCAAATATCAAAAATAACAAATATAAAATATAATCTTAAGTTTGTAAGACAAATATACATATGGAGAAAATATTAGCGACACACCAACAAATCAAAAATGCCAGCAAAATATATAAATAATCAAATCAATAAAGTAAATAAAATACCTAAATACTGAAAATAATTTCTAGTTAGGTGTAAAATATAACTATTGTTGTGATCTTACTTTTGAAATCTAATGATGTTCTCAGATGTAATTTATCTTAATTAATTAATCAATAATTATCTCATTAATCAAACAGATCAAATACCAATATAGTGTCAATCTCAGGGCTAAATTATAATATCAATTACTTACCTTCGTGGCTTCAAAGTATTTCTCAGTGGATTCCTAATCGGGATAGATAAAAGAGAGTAAAATAATACACACATACGGATTTCAATTAGAAATTATAAAAATCGTTTATTTTATCTAAATGGCAATAACTGCTTAATATTTCTTATATCTTATCTTTCTATCTTTATTTAATACAACAGTTACAAAAAATGGGAATCTTATTTCTTTTTGTCTCCAAATTTATTTTATTTATAATGAACTATTATGATTTATCAGTAACAATTTGATTTAGGTTTGGTGAAATTTTTTTTAATAGTGATGGACCAAGAGCTAGCAACGTCGGGAAAACAGTGATTTTAAGACACTTGGTTTTTTAATATATTATTCCCTGTGCTTCCTTGAACACCTTACCGCCCATGTGGCTACTGAGACAGGTTGCGTTCATTACTGCGCAGCGCACCTGTATAGGTAAATATATCGAATTTAAAATTATTTTAAGACGAAAAATTTGTTTGCCATTACTTTTTAAACATTATTAGAAATATGAATTATAATTGCCAGGCATTTCTGTGGTTGCTAAATATGCGCCAGACGCTATTTTTTATAAATAATAATTGAAAAATTTAAGTCATTTTAGTATGTCTGAAATTTTAATATTATATTATTTACACATAAATAAATGCAAAATTAATTTGCCAGGCATTAATTCGGTTGCATTCATCAGCCAGATGGATTTAAAATCATAAAAATAATGTGTATTTTCAGCAAAACGATCGCTGCTTGGGTTAAGAAACTAGACAAACAAAAGATACGACAATTTCGGGGGTGAATGTTGTCCGCACATGTTATTAAGATGGCCAGTCACAGTCGCAATAAATTCACAGTTTGTTAACGATTCTTGTCGAGTTTCTATTTAGTGAAAAGTAATTGTGATACAATATAATGGCAAATAAAATACAATGTGTGTTTTGCAAGAAAAAAAAAACGAGAATATAATAACTTTTGTGGATGAAAAACTGTTAAAGTGTAAAGAAGTTTTGAGTGCGCGTATGAAATACAATTTAAAATATAATAATGTACAGTTACCGGACCAAGTGAATACCACTGATGGATACCATAAAAAATGTTACAATTCTTTAGCAGCCTTAATGGCTAAGTATCGTAACATATCTGACATTAATTCAGTTTTGTCAAATCTTCGTCATACATCAAGTTCTTCGCTGTCAAGTGTGAGTGACACTGTTTTAGATAGTGATGAATTTTCCAATTTATCGTCGACCGGTTTTTCTGATACATCTAGTTCTAAGACATTATTACCAAAAACTTCAATTAGTATAAGTGAAACAGTGGCATATGACGAGGCTTCTTCAAGTTTATGTACCAGTTCAAATTTCCAAGAAACAAACTTTTGTTCTGAAATCCCGCCGATTGATGATCATCAGTCAACAGACACAGGTAATAAAAGAATATGTTTTTATTGTGGAAAAGATAGAAAACAATTGAAGTGTAAGAAACAAATTCTACATTCCTGTAATGATGTTAAGATATATGATAAAATAACAGAGTGGGTAACAAAATTACAAAATCAGGAGTTATTAAAAAAAATTAATGATAGTAGAGCTTTAAATAGTTTAATTTTTTATCATCATTCATGTGAATTGGAATATTTAAATAAATATAAAAAAATTATTTCTGATACTACACGTACCTCCTGGCACAATGTGAGAGATATTCACATGAATATTTTTAAAAAAATTGTGTCCATAATTGAAGAAACAGTAGTAGCAAAAAATAAATATCTGTTATTAGCTTCTCTTTGTGACACGTACAACGACGAATTACAAAAAGAGTTAACACTTCAACCTGATGCAGATGTCCATGTGATTACAAATAATCAGCTTGAAGAAAAAATATTAAAACATTTTAAGCAAATTAAGATTGTAACAAAAAAGAAGAAAAAAATTATGCATAAAAATAGTCATTTATTGGAAGATGAAGATATTGTGACACTTGAAGAAAATGATCTTATCGATAAAGTTGCGTACGTTTTGATGAAAATATGTATCATTTTAAATTATTTTAAATCCATCTGGCTGATTACTGCAACCGAGTTAATGTCTGGCAAATTAATTTTGCATTTATTTATGTGTTAATAATATAATATTAAAATTACAGACATACTAAAATGATTTACATTTTTCTATTATTATTTATAATAAATAGCGTCTGGTGCGCATTTAGCAACCACAGAAATGTCTGGCAATTATAATTCATGTTTCTAATAATGTTTGAGAACTAATGACAAAAAAATTTTTTGTCTTAAACTAATTTCAAATATATTTACCTGAATCTTTTGTTTGTCTTATTTCTTAACACAGCCAGCGTACGTTTTGATGAAAATATATATCATTTTAAATGATTTTAAATCCATCTGGCTGATTACTGCAACCGAGTTAATGTCTGGCAAATTAATTTTGCATCTATTTATGTGTTAATAATATAATATTAAAATTACAGACATACTAAAATGATTTACATTTTTCTATTATTATTTATAATAAATAGCGTCTGGCGCACATTTAGCAACCACAGAAATGTCTGGCAATTATAATTCATGTTTCTAATATTGTTTGAGAAGTAATGACAAAAAATTTTTTTGTCTTAAACTAATTTCAAATATATTTACCTGAATCTTTTGTTTGTCTTATTTCTTAACACAGCCAGCGTACGTTTTGATGAAAATATATATCATTTTAAATGATTTTAAATCCATCTGGCTGATTACTGCAACCGAGTTAATGTCTGGCAAACTAATTTTGCATTTATTTATGTGTAAATAACATAATATTAAAATTTCAGACATACTAAAATGATTTAAATTTTTCAATTATTATTTATAAAAAATAGCGTCTGGCGCATATTTAGCAACCACAGAAATGCCTGGCAGTTATAATTTATATTTCTAATAATGCTTAAAAAGTAAGGGCAAAAAAATTTTTTGTCTTAAAATAATTTTAAATTCGATATATTTACCTGTACAGGTGCGCTGCGCAGTAATGAACGCAACCTGTCTCAGTAGCCAGATGGCCGGGAAGGTGTTCGAGGATTCATAGGGAATAATATATTAAAGAATCAGCTGTCTTAAAATACTTTCTCGAAAACGTTGAGAGCCATTTAGACTATAGCGTCTGGCACGTATTTAGCAACCACAGAAATGTCTGGCAATTATAATTCATATTTCTAATAATGTTTAAAAAGTAATGGCAAAAAAATTTTTCGTCTTAAAATAATTTTAAATTCGATATATTTACCTGCACAGGTGCGCTGCGCAGTAATGAACGCAACCTGTCTCAGTAGCCAGATGGCCGGTAAGGTGTTCTAGGATGCATAGGGAATATTATGTTAAAGAATCAGCCGTCTTAAAATAGTTGCTCGAAAACGTTGCTAGCTCTTAGACCATGATTGTGTGGCTCAATTTTCAATGTGGTATTTAATACACAAACCATACATTCATGTCATAACAAAATAGACTGACCTTTACTGATGATTTGACAATGTCGTCACACAAAACACGTTTCCTATTGGCTTGGGTTGCGATCCAACGACTCGTCCAAGTCTTCCAGTAATGCCTCGGCTCCTTTGAAAACTACGCCTCGTACAGCCCTCGTTCCTGCCTTCTCCTGATGCCGTGTTCTACCTTTTTCAAACACTTCAACAAAATCCGGGATACTCTAGACTCAAGGAGTTATATACTATCTCGACTCGGTCTATCACTCGCTCCACGATATCTTACTTTTTATTTTTTTCAAGACAAAACTAACCAACCCGGCGTTTCACTTTTTTGTACACTCTTCTCGAACACTGGACTTCGCTTCTCGATCGCTCAAAACATTCTGACCTCATTGCTCATTCATTCTCCTACTTCCAAAATACCCCTTCCAGCATTCAAAAATCAACCGATCCCAAGCAACTTTCAATTATCCGTATTTACCAACACAAACTTTCCTTTTTCTAAATATCTTAATGTATTTCAAGAAAAAATAATATTCCCCATTTCAATTTTACTTTCCACATTAACCCTCTTTACAAATTTAATAACCTATTATCTTATTTGCTAGAATATGAATTATCGGTGGTTATTCACACCTTTCCACGAACACTTTCTTTTTAAACATCACTCTAATTGTTTACTTGAGTCGTATTGTTCCTGGGGTTCGTAAACACTTCTCCGAAACACTTTCTTAAAAACTACCTATACATAATTTGTTTTATACAGGGTGTTCCAAATTTACATGCCCGCGGTCGAGAAAAATGAAAACCTTTATTTTTATTTGAATTTTAAATACAACTATAGACTTTTATTTCTTATGTCAAATAGGAATATAACACTATACTAGAACAAAGTATGCATATAGTCAACGATTAATTGTACGTGCAAACATACTACCATTGGTAGAAGGAATAAAATGTATACTAATAGAACATAATGTCAGTTATGTGTACTCAGTTTAAATACACAAATAAGTTTCCAATAAAAATACAAAATCCAAACTAAGATATGAGCTGTACCACTAACTAAAAATGAGGTATCGAAAATAAACTAATCAAAACCAAAAGCAGTATAAGTCTACCTGTTTAGTATTAATAAAAGTTAAAGACAAAAATAAATCAGAAATAACATATATACAAAGATATCAAAAAGGTAATAATACAGAAAATTCCAATAAAAGAAAAATGAACTAAAAGAACTACTGTCTTAGAACCATAAACGGTTGGCCCCACGTTGGGCGCCAATATAACAAGTAAAAGAAAACTTCTGTTGGAGGGAAAGTAAAAAAAAATATATACTCCAACAGAAGTAAGGACAAACATGTAGCTAGATGTTTGTTATGGGACAAAAATGAAAATAGATGGAATGTAAAGAAGAGAGTGAAGTTTGAGAAGCCGCAATAGGAAAAATACTACTTTCCAGTAATATTAGTGGAGGAAAGTGGAAGGATGTAGAAGTGAAGAGAAGGGGTTATTAAAAGGGATACACGTAGAAGTGGGAAGAGACAGAGGCAAACGGAATAGAAGTGGCTAGCAAGAGATGCAAGAGAACAACTTGACACTCAAGGATGGATACGGCTCGTTTGCATGCCTGTCGAAGAACAGTAGCTCTAAGTATGTAGATAGTAATGATGACTAAAAAGGTATCTACTAAGATAAGAACAATGTACTGAAAATAAATGAAGATGAATAATTTCTAAAGACGAACAAAATAAATAAACTAACTAATCATGGGCGCCATGAAAATGTTCTTCGATCATTCTCCCAGGTATCTTACACTGCTGTCGAATATTAAATATATTAAACCTGTAATAATGAACATAAAGGAATAATAAAATAAATGATATATAAAATAAATAAATATTTATTAAAAATAACTACCCGATTTTTAACAATCTCTGAGTTAGACAAAGCATATACTGTGACTCTAACATGACAAAAGTTATACAAAGGTATATTTGAGATAACTACAATAATGTTATCTCAAAATTATTACATAACTGTTACAAAATTACATAAGTACCTCTTACTTACATATAGGGTACAACTCACATGAGTCTTCTACCAAATGGTTATAGTACGCCTGCTACGTACCACTAAATTGAAACTGACAAAGATGAAAATACTACAAATAAATAAGCCCAAGCCTCACTAAGAGAAAATACCATAATGAATAAATAAAGTTAAATACACAAATGAATAAAGTTATAGTAATGAAGTTAAGATAAATACCGAAACGATGACCTAAATTAACCGAGAAAATGCAATGAAATAAAGTAACGACGAATTAACCGAACAATCGAAATAAAGCGAATAACAATAAAATATTTGGGAAACAAGCAAGTAATATTACAAAAATAAATATCAGACCAATAATAAAATATAAAAACCTAATTTTCTAGGCTTATTACCTTGTGCACAATGTAACGTACCATATGATCGTAAATAAGTTTGGGAACCTAATACAATACAAATATGTCATAAAAAAAACCAGAGGTAAACTAAATCTGAAAAAAAAACAGTGCATTTAACCAAATGTCTGAAACGTAAAAACCAATAGTTACTTAAAGCACAACACTAAATGTTCCCAAACCAATCCCTTCATTGGACGACCTCAAGGTGAAGACCAATGCTGAAATCCATAAAATTAGCACCAGAGGAGGTGCTAATGAGGATAGGTGCTACAGGACCATGTTTCCTGTAGATACAGGTGTACAGACGACTGAAAATGGGACTGGTACGTCCCCTAGCTTGTTCCCAAATATACCTATTCCCATGATGACTTGACTGTGGCTGTAGTGGTTTCCCTAGGTGGTCAAAGGGCTACGAATTCACCATATGGTTTTTCCAAAATGGCGAATGATTCCTATTCAGGCTCCAACAGGAGTTTTGTCACACACATGTCTCCCTACTCCAGACAATCCTCGGTGGTAACTTTTTACTTTAAAATAATTGATGTTACATCAAATAAGTAGGATGGAACTCATCCGCCATCCAACCTCACATACCGCCACAAGTCAAGTCGAACATTCGTCTCTCCTTCCAAGAGTACGATGTCAAACTCACAGAACGCGAAAGAATGTCGACCACCAGAGGGCCGCTGCCAATCCAACAACTCCAAAAGATAGTTTTAAATTGGTTTTATGGTGACGTATTGAAAATAAATAATTTTCATAAAATATAAGAGAAAATAGTATTTCTAAATTGAGAATTACCAGAAATTAGAGAAATTTAATTAAGCGGTCAAGAGAAAATAATTCTAAAAATAATTAAAGCGCTAAAAATGATATTATAACGGGTGGACCGTTACAGTGGAATGTAGCGTGAAGTTATTGTGAGCAGAGCCGTATGGTCAGCGTAGAGAAACAACCGGGTGCCTGGGATGTTAAGGTTCGATAGATCACTGTTGTAGATTATGTATAACAGTGGTGCTAGTACTGATCCTTGGGGAACTCCAGCTTGTGGAGTAAATCGGGTTGATTTTTGATCGCATATTTTCACTCTAACAGTTCGGTCATGGAGATATGAGTACAATTTTTGTGAATTGTAAGGGTAGCCTGATGTCAATTAGCTTCCCAACATTAACGAAAGTAGCTGTGGCGAATGAACCGTCGTTGATGATTTGAGATACTTTAGTGGTGGAGTCTATCAATACATGTTTAGTTGATTTACCATTTTGGAATCTGTATTGAAATTTTGGGATGAAATTGTGGGTTTCGAGAAAGTTATTGAGCCTCTCTTTTAAGATTAGCTCAAGAAATTTTCCCAGAGTGTTTATTAGAGAGATATGTCTATAGGATTCCACGTCGGTACAGGTTTGCCTTTTTTTGGTAATATGATAGTGTTAGCTACTTTCGAAGGAGTAGGAAAGTAGCTATTTTTGAGGCATGCATTGAAGATTTTTTGTGAGAAGAGGGATAATACTCTCAGGAAGTTTCTTAAGGCATCTTCGACTCATGCAATCAGGTCCGGGAACGCTGTTTTGCCTTGATGACAATAGCTCTGTTTCCCTGTTAGTGAGAGGGTCCAAGATCGGATCGCGGTCCGGATTGCGAAAATTGAGAGTATTTCTGACTATGAATTCTGTGTTGAGTTTGAATATGCGATCAAAGTTAGGGTTGTCAGGGGTTTGAAAGTTGTTTTGAAGCGAATTTTTGAATGCTTCTGCTTTCCCTTCTGGGAGTTAATGATTTTATTATTGACCAACAGATGAGAAGTTTGAGATAGTTTTTGTTTTGTTAGGCTTTGAATTTGTTCCAGAATTTACTCTCGTCTCTGTAATCTAGTTTTGAGGTAATATCTTCCCACCGGCGAGCCGTTACGTCAGATATTTCCTTCTTTATCCTAGCACAGATTCGGTTGTATTCTGTTTTGATTAATGGATTTCTGTTGGCCTTGTATTGGCGTAGAAGACGCCTTTTTTTGTTAAATTTTGGCAAGGATGTACTGTGGAAGTGCCGGAGATGAATAATTTAATTGTTTTGATGGAATGCGTGCGTGATAGCCTCGGAGATGAGACTTTCAATTTGTATTGCACTTCTGTCGATACTTTCGTTAGTATCTAGTTCGCCTAACAATGGGAGATTTTGAGAGATGAAATCTTGGAATTCGCTCCAGTTAGCGTTACGATAATCTCTTATAGTTCTTGGAGGGTTTGGTTGTTTTGGAGTGAGTATGTCGGTATCGACAAGAAGGGGTAAGTGGTCTGACGTTATTGAATCTCCTATGTGGCATCTATCCTCGAACCTATCCAGAATGTTACTTGTAACTAGGATGTGGTCGTTGATCGATGCCCCATTTGCGTTCAAAAACATGAATTCAGTGTTGGTTATTCTCGATATTGGAAGGTCTAGAAGTAAATCTGTGAGGCGGATACCTTCGGCGTTTTGTCCATGATCACCAAACTGAGTATATCTACGATTCAGATCTCCCATCCGTATCGCTTTGCCGAAAGTTGAAAAATAATCTACTAAGTGCCTACTGAGTGGTTGACCTGGGTGCTTGCAGTAAGAGATTATCGTGAGGGTTTCGTTGTTGGGAATGTACACTTCAATTACCAGAAAGTCCACATCAGGTGGAGGAATATTTTGTGAGAATGTGTGGATGTTGTGTGGTATTCCGGGTTTGACGAGAATACCATTTCCGCGTGAAACCTGACAGCGGTTTCGATGTAGAGTCGAATATCCTGCTAAAGTTAGATCAAGTTTACACATAGTACTGTCATCGCCAGTTAACTTGGCGAGACGTACAAACCCAAAATTGCAGAGTGGCTTAGGGGATGGTCATCAGTCTCAGTGACGTTGTGCGTATTCTGTCGCCAAGTTAACTGGCGATTGCGGTATCTGTAATAGCTAAGATCTGGATGTTATGTTTCGACAGGATATTCTTGATGAGGGGTCTCTTTTTGGGGAGGCCCTGACAGTTGACTGCACCTAGGGTGAAATCCATAAAAGGGAGGGCGGTTAGTTGTGGGACAGAAGGTCACTGTGACCTTGTTACTTTGGCCATGCAAGACGCATGAATGGCCAAAGATTTGATCTACTATTTTAAGCTCAATAATTCCTGTAATAGCTTCAGTTATCATACTTGACCTTGGATGCATCAGATACTACTTGTCAATACGTTTCAAACTCATGTTTAGTGATCAAAATCGGTGAAGCCATTTAGAAGTTAACGAGCTCCAAAAGTATAATCCATTTAACCATTATCGCCGAAATGGTTTATGTAGTTATAGTGGTTACGACGCTAAATTTGATCGGATAATCCTAGTTAATTTGCCGGCCAAAAGTATTAGGATGGCTGGGATATGAACTCAGATTGTCTTATCACAAGTCTATACTACGACAGTCGTAACCACTAGATCATTTGGAAGATAATGCTACAAAGGCGACCATTTATAACGCTTATAAAAAAACCGCTAAACGCCGTAAAAATGAGTGGCGCATACAATATTCCAGCTACAAAAGAGGTGATATGGATATTACGTTGCGCAAAAATGTATTTTCATTTTCATGGAAAATAAAATTCCAGTTTTATTTTGAAAGATTTTTCCATATTATTTGCTAAATTTGAAGTAAATCCCGCCACAAAAGAGCCTCAAAATGCAAACTGTATCAAAGTTACTCTTTTGTGACGCGTTTTATTTAGAACAGAAAATAAAACTAGAATTTTATTTTCCATCAAAATGAAAATACATTTTTGCGCCACGTAATATTCATATCAGCTCGTTTGTAGCTGGAATATTGTATGCGCCACTCATTTTTAGAGCGTTTAGCGATTTTTTATTCTTGTTTCTTATACACACAGGTCGTTTGTAAGTTAGTCATTGAAATTATAATTCGAATCTAAATACGGAACTGTCAGTTTCATCTGCATTAAGATTTTGACTCACAAATTAATAGAATATAAAAAATTTGATGATTTTATTGGCTAAAACTGAAATGTTTTTATTGACTTTATTTTTGTAAGTCTACGTAGATAGATGTCACCCTCTTGTCTTCTCGCATCCCTAATATATGTATATTTTCCAATGAATTATTACTCTGTATTAATGAGCAGCTGATCGAAAATATATTATTGAAATATTATTTCACATTTTCCCTTATTATTTTAACAGGTAAAGAAAAGCAAAGTGAAGGTCAGGATGGTAATAGCAAATATCATACACCAGAAGAAATAGCCCTACAGTCAGTACCCGAACATTTAAGGGTATCTTCAAAGAAACAATCTGAAGAAATGTTATCAAATCAGATGTTAAGCGGTATACCTGAAGTTGATTTAGGTATTGAGGCCAAAATCAAAAATATAGAGGCTACAGAAGAAGCTAAACTTAGGTAATGTAGATAATGATTAAGTTATGACAGTATACAGGGTGAGTCACCACTAACGGGCCGGAAAATTACAGCGAAATGGTAAAAGATTTGAAAAAATTTTTAAATTAATACTTTATTTTAAAATTATTTGCAATTGCAACTTTTGCATTTTTTAATAAAATAAAAATATTTAATAACTATAATACAAATTAAAAAAACATCAATAATAATTATTTTCTTTAATTAATAAATAAACACATTTGACATACATTGATCGTAACATAATTTTCCTAATAATATAATACAACTTTTACCTACATCTGCTAAAAATTGCCTTGGGTTCTCTGACAGATATCTCCATATTGGCGAGGAACCGCAAAGTGGGCGACGCCTGGTGGCAAATTTGAAAAGCATCAACTCAAGGAAAACATTGACTTTGCCATTAATTTGTGTACATATTTGCGGCCAGTTTATGTTGTAATTAACAATAATTTCGACTTAAAATAACTATTGTAGTGTTCCTCAGTATTCATTCCTATTATACTCTACGTAATGACCTAAATTAACCAATGCCAAATCACACATTTTGTTAATTTAACGTTTGGATTAAACGTAGTATTTTTGAATGTTTAAGCGACTGCAAAATTAAATAAATAAATAAAATGTGGTATATTATATTCTGTACATAGAATGTACATTGTTATGCAAAATATCCCGACCACCTCGTAATTTCCAGAACACAATTATTATAAAATAAATTCACCTACTTAGTTTCCAAGTTTCCAGTTTTTATTTAATTAAAAACTGTTATCTGTTGGTGTAAAATAAACTACCCGTGTTGAGCTGGCCCCCCCACTTGCAAAAATTAAAAAACAAATAGCCCTGATTTATGAGCTATTTATGAGCTCTCATATTCCGCAAACTAAAAATTTTGAGCTCGTTCCACTGAGCAGGAATTTAATACCCTAGTGGGGGGGGCTGAGTCAGCCCCCCCCACTACTTAAAAATAGGAATATCGAATCGGTTTTTGCGGCAGAATTACGAGCTATTTATGAGCTCTTGAAATTATATAGTTTCGATTTTTGAGCTCATCCCCTTCACCCCCAAACAACCCTTTAATTGATTTAACTTAAGAGAAAGATGCTGAGAAAACTTAAAATATATCGTATTGCGAATATAATTCCTATAGCTTATATACTCTAAGAATAAACTATTAAATCAAGAGCATTTCGATTATTGAGCTACAACCCCTTCGCCAGAAAACCACCCTATCTTCCCGGCTTAAGAGAAAGTTGTACTTAAAATGCGTTAAACTAATTATTTGGCGACTACATATCATTTAATAATTTATAACCTTCCAAATTACGCGCATTTAGATCAGTAAATTGCAATTTATTTTGTATAGTGCAGTCACTGAAGGTAAAAATCAACGATTACCTTCAATTTCGGTGAACCTTCATCGATTTGCACGAAAATTGGTCAGTGGTTAGAGGATACGTCAAGAAACAAAGGTGACATGGTACCACCTTGCGCCTTTACCCTGAGGGTGGATACCGCCCCTTCTCGGGGGTGAAAATTATTTTATAAAAAATAACTGCACAAATCAATAAAAGAACAAATTAAAAGCAAAATTTATTATATAAAGTTAATAAAATAAGTAAATACTTTTTAAGTTATTAAAGATCAAAGATTTTAATTATTTGTGAAAAAAATGCATGTTTTGAAGAGGTTTTTTGTAAATCACTGAAAAACTGTAAGTTTTTACAAAAAAGTTAATAGTAGTTTAATTCGTATAGCTTATATTCTAAGAATAAACTCTAAAATCACGCGCCTTTCGATTATTGAACTACAACCCCTTCGCAAGAAAACCATCCCATATTCCCGGCTTAAGAGAGGGTTGTACTTAAAATAATTTAAATTAATTATTTGTCGACTATATTTTGTTTAATAATTTATGAGCTCACAAAATATACGCATCTCAATTATTGAATTGTCATTTTCTTTCTATAGTGCAGTCACTGAAGGTAAAAATCAACTATGACCTTCGATTTCGGTAAATCTCCATTCATTTTCACGAAAATTGGTGAGCGGATTTTGATACTATCAACTTTTTCTGGATCTTATTTTTCATAGCTATTTCTAAGTACTTTGACAAGTATTTAGTACCTAAGTGTTATAAAATGCATCTCTTTCCCGTTATTTAAGCTTGAACCCTTAGATTTGAACAGTCGCGGAAAAAATATACATTTAATTACCAATAACTTACTTTAAATTAACATTACAGGGTTTTTCAAGTAAGCAATTTATTATATTTTTTATTAGCTTCAATTTTAGTGATGAAAACTTTTTTGTAAAAACTTACAGTTTTTGAGTCATTTATGAAAAATCGCTCTAAAGCATGCATTTTCTTTCCAAAAATTAAAATATTTGATCTTTAATAACTCAAAAAGTATTGATTTATTTTAATCACATTATATAACAAATTTTGCTTACAATTTGTCACTCTCTCGATTTGTGGGGTTATTTTTAATAAAGTAATTTTCACTCCCGAGAAGGGGTGACATATACCCCAGGCTAAAACCCCAAGTTCTTATTGTCAATTCGTGAAAATAAATGGTGATTTACCGAAATCGAAGGTAATAGTTGATTTTTACCTTCAGTGACTGCACTATAGAAAGAAAATGGCAATTCAATAATTGAGATGCGTATATTTTGCAAGCTCATAAATTATTAAACGATATGTAGTCGCCAAATAATTAATTTAAATTATTTTAAGAACAACTCTCTCTCTTAAGACGGGAATATGGGGTCGTTTTCTTGCGAAGGGGTTGTAGCTCTATAATCGAAAGACGCGTGATTTAAGAGTTTATTCTTAGAATATAAGCTATAGGAATTAAACTACTATTAACTTTTTTGTAAAAACTTAAAGTTTTTCAGTGATTTACAAAAAACCTCTTCAAAACATGCATTTTTTCACAAATAATTAAAATCTTTGATCTTTAATAACTTAAAAAGTATTGACTTATTTTATTAACTTTATATAATAAATTTTGCTTTTAATTTGTTCTTTTATTGATTTGTGCATTTATTTTTTATAAAATAATTTTCACCCCCGAGAAGGGGCGGTATCCACCCTCAGGGTAAAGGCGCAAGGTGGTACCATGTCAACTTTGTTTCTTGACGTATCCTCTAACTACTGACCAATTTTCGTGAAAATCGATGAAGGTTCACCGAAATTGAAGGTAATCGTTGATTTTTACCTTCAGTGACTGCACTATACAAAATAAATTGCAATTTACTGATCTAAATGCACGTAATTTGGAAGGTTATAAATTATTAAATGATATGTAGTCGCCAAATAATTAGTTTAATGCATTTTAAGTACAACTTTCTCTTAAGCCGGGAAGATAGGGTGGTTTTCTTGCGAAGGGGTTGTAGCTCAATAATCGAAATGCTCTTGATTTAATAGTTTATTCTTAGAGTATATAAGCTATATGAATTATATCCGCAATACGATATATTTTAAGTTTTCTCAGCATCTTTCTCTTAAGTTAAATCAATTAAAGGGTTGTTTGGGGGTGAAGGGGATGAGCTCAAAAATCGAAAGTATATAATTTCAAGAGCTCATAAATAGCTCGTAATTCTGCCGCAAAAACCGATTCAATATTCCTATTTTTAAGTAGTGGGGGGGGCTGACTCAGCCCCCCCCACTAGGGTATTAAATTCCTGCTCAGTGGAACGAGCTCAAAATTTTTAGTTTGCGGAATATGAGAGCTCATAAAGAGCTCATAAATCAGGGCTATTTGTTTTTTAATTTTTGCAAGTGGGGGGGGCCAGCTCAACACGGGTAAATAAACTGTAGTGCACCTATTAATTAAATTAAAAACAAAATTAGAAATCCTAAGATAGATTAATAATTTTTAGAACGCTGTGTGATTATCGGGGGCCAGATTTTTTTATGGAAAAAAGGTAAAAACAAATCAGTAGTTACCATCAAATTTTAATGAATGCATACAGATTAAACATAATTTTGAGTCGTCTTTAACTTATAAGATGTCTTAGTTGCAAAACTTAGTGGTTACTTTGGCAAAACACTCCTGTAAATGATTTTAATTTAACGATTTAGAACTGTGAATTCAAATGACAAAATGAATTGTTTTCCTAGAGTTGTCGTCCATATTTGAAATTTTGAGCGCCCTCTGTTGGAATTTAATTTCGCGAATATGACAGCTAACAGGCACTGTGACCTTGAGGTGCTTGCGCACTTCGTAACCAACTACAAGATGTCGACTTGAATTTGCTTCAAAAATGTAGAATTTTAAAATTTCTTTGTCTTTTAATGTTTTTAAAGAAATTTTAACTGTACCGGCACATAAGGAAGACCCACTTATATTGCAGTGGTAATTATTATGCTTACAACTAAAATACACACAGGAATTTATCCAAGGTGTTTTTTCATTCACTAAGATTTTTAACATTCTGACACAAACTTTTTTATGCACCTTTATGGCCACCAAACCTCGAGCAAGTAAGTGATTCTTCTTGTTATGTAAATTACACAATCTCACCATATTGTAACAATCTTGTAGCACTCGCCTGATGATGTTAAGGAGACTTGACAAAATATAGCGATATCGTTGAAAAGAGCACACTTTGGCTTTCATTTTCGGCTGCTAACCCAATGACTCACCATTGACATTTATATCAATTAGAAAGCTGTGATCATTCTTTAGTTATACAGAGTTGGGTATAAAGTATGGAACTAAGCAAATATCTTTGAAACGAAAAGAACAATATTTATGAAATTTTGCATGCAAGTACAGTGACGAAAAAGGCATCTGATGCCATATTTTTTGTTACTACTCCACTTCCGGTTTCACCGGAAATACCCTTAACTTATTTACTTTAAATGGGACACCCTGTATATTTTTGCAGGTTTTAAAATAACTTGTTATTTTTAATTCATACGTACCAAGGTTGGAAGAAAAAACTATTAAAATAAGAAATAAATCTCTTTACAGTTAAAAAATAGGTTAATTTATTTACGTTAGACCAATGATATTAAAAATAAAAAAAACTAATTTCAAATGTTGAAAATGGTTGCTGTTCACCTCCTGACAACGTGCAAGTATATAAATAAATTCGTGAGTCACTTTTTGCAAGATTTCTCCACGTATTAGTTCACATTCATCAATTATTATTCTTTGTCTCAAATCCTGCAAGCATGTTGGTCGCCTGACGTAAACACGTAATTTTAGATAACCCAAAGAAAAAAATCTAACGGGTTGAGGTCCGGAGAACGAGCGGGACACTCTATGAATCCTCTACGTCTAATTCATGGATTTGGAAAATTCACTTCCAAAAAATGAAAATTCACCATAACCTATTATCATTAATATTTCAATACGATCTTTTCCGCTTAAATGAACCATTTTTAATACAATTTATTTCTGTCAATTAATTCAGTAACAGTTTAACCTGCTATACTAAATTCAAGTAAGTCATGCAGTGCACGTAAACAACAATTTTAGTCTACAGTATAGATGGTACTCGTTTATTTCCTATTCATCATCAGGGCTTTTCATTCCAGGTGGAATGTTTGCCGCTATTACTTAGAGCTCTCAGATTCGCTTATTGCGGTGAATCACTCCGCATTCCACTTGTATGTTGTCAAAGTTTGTTGTATGACTTGGCTTTCGTTACTATTTTCTTCCACTCATTTCGATATGTGCATAGTTCCCTCCAGTTTCTCACTTCCAGAATTTTGATATCTCTCACGACCTGGTCCTCCCATCTCTCTCTGGGTCTTCCTCTTGGTCTTTCAGTTGCCGGTTTCCATTTGGTGATCTTAATCAGTCGGTCGTTTTTCCTTCTTTCTATGTGTCCCAGCCATCTCAGCCTCTGTGATTTAATAAATCTAACTATATCTTCTCCCTTCATTATGTCTCTTAGTTCATGGTTCATTCTTCTTCTCATTTCTCCGTTGTCCATTCTTATCGGGCCCATAATGCGTCTGAGGATTATTTCCTATTACGTTGTATTAATACAAAAAATTATCTACAGACACTTTAACAAATTTTCTCTACCAAATTTGGTATGTATGAATTAAAAATAACAAGTTCTTTTAAAATCCGCAAAAATATATAGGGTGTCCCATTTAAATTAAATAAGTTAGGGGTATTTCCGGTGAAACCGGAAGTGGAATAGTAACAAAAAATATGGCAACAGATGCCTTTTGCGTCACTGTACTTGCATGCAAAGTTTCATAAATATTGTTTTTTTTTAGTTTCAAATATATTTGCTTGGTTCCATACTTTATCCCAACCCAGTATAAAGAAAGTCAAAGTAACGGGCTACTGGTAAACAACAGACAGTTGAAGGTAATCGGGAACGACCCAATACTAAGGAAGCAATAAAAAACGGGTGCTTATAAGTGTCTTTTATTAAAAGTCAAGCTTTCGCCACACAATGTTAGACATCTTTAACAACAAAATACTTGGATCATAGAATATATTCTCCTGAGGTATTCTCTGCTTGGATCTTCCACAAATAATACACAATAAATAACTTTTTATTAAGTTCACGTCTTAAATCAATTATATTTATCAAATACACTATATATCAATATTAGGTTTGTTCTAGCAAACAGTCAAACTAGTCAGAAAACGTCAGCAAATAGTTGGTCAGTGAGAGAACATAATACAATCACCAGTGCTATCCCCTCTTCTAGCACTGGTCCACTATTCGCTGATGGTTTCAAACCGTTTGAAACTGATGCTAGAACAAACCTATTATTTAATCAACAACTCAAAATATTCCCTATGTCCTGTCAAATATTTCAAATTGTCACTGTCAGACTGACAGTATGCTGACAATATTCTATTCGACTGAGTGCGTTGTATGACAAACATAGATTTGGAAATATTACCACGGGCATCGTGTTCATTTTTTTCGAATCCTGAAAAAACCAATAAATATTTTTGAAAAATTTAAACGCAGAATGAAAGACTATATTATTACCGAGGGCCGAAAGTCCCTTAGAATAAATAAAAAGTTTATTTTGAATGAGATATGTTAAATTAAATATCACACTAAATTTTCTCTTAGTTTTTCACCCCTGTAACTTATTAAAATAAAAACATTATAGAAGTTCTCAGAGACTTTCGGCCCTCGCCAATAACGTAATATTTCATACTGCGTTTAAATGTTTCAAAAATACTTATTAGTTTTCTCAGGATTCGAAAAAAATGAATCCCCATTTGAATAACATTGCACAAGATGAGGTGCAGAATACACTTACAATTTTTAATTCATTTAATACTCATTAGCAATTCACTGTTGAGGAGTCAAACTCTTCGGTACCCTTTCTTGATACAAGAGTTGTTAGAACGGAAGATAACACCATCTGTTTAGATTGGTATAGGGCTTTTCATTCACAGTCATTTGATTCGAGCTTCTGTCATGCGTCACATATTAATATATTGACGTCAGAGGCGATGCAAGCAAGCAAGCAATTTGATTTAACCCGACCTGTGGGAATGTCCACCCTCTCGAAGGAGTACATTCGGGTGTAACAATTCATTGGGGCGAGGTATTTTGACCCGAGTGTAAACAGGGATCACCCCACCTCGCTCCAATGCCCCAGGCCATCCCTTTCCCCCCCATAGCACGCTGATGCGCGATGAGGGCACAACTATCGTAGCCAAATGCTCTTCACAATGGAATCCTGGGTAATAAGATTCCATGTGGTACCCTAATCGAATGCAAAAATCTTAGGCTCAGCGTGATGCGCTCTATGCCTTTATCGTCTTACTTACTTAACCGCGGTACTAAAAATTGCTTGCTTGGGCCCCAAGTCATCGTGCTGAGCCCTATTGGGCTCCGCCCAATGACTTGTTGCTCGAGTTTTTATGTGTTTTTTATATTTTTTTGGGGGCTTACGCCTTTTTTATTTTTTTTTTATATATATTTTTTTGGGGGCCTGCGCCCTTCTATAATTTTCTAAAATTGTCTTACCTTGGAGGTGATCGTGGTGTTGGATCTCCGTATGTAACGCTATCTTCGGCACTTGTTTTGAGCTACGAACAGACTACTATCACTTTTCACTTTTGATCACTTTATTCCACTATTTGCTGTTTCGGTCTTCTATGCTTCCATCGATGGAACTCATCATACCTTAGCATCTCTCGCAGTATATGACTTGGGTGGTGCTCCAGTTCCGCGAATTTGACCCTTGCTTTGTCTGTCATGATTTCGGTGACTCTCACCTGTTGGAGTTCTCTGAACAGGAATCTTTCTGCGACGTATCTTGGGACTCTGGCGGCTTCTCTCAAGCTGCTGTTGTGGACCGCTTGGATCTTCTTTTTGTGGGTGTTACATGCTTGTCCCCATGCGAGAGATGCGTATGTTAATACCGGTAGTATAATACTGTTTATCAATCTTAACCTTGTTTTTAGTCTTAATTTGCTTTTTCTGCCTGTAAGTCCTCTTAATGTTGCTTTTGCTATGTTGGCCTTATGGACTGTGGCTTCTACATGTTTTTGGAAGGTTAATCCTTTGTCCATGATGACTCCTAGGTATTTAGCTTCGTTTTTCCACTCGATGGGGGTGTTCTGTACCGTCAGCTGTTCCTCTGGTTGTTGTCTTCCTTTCTTGTATAGAACCGCTTGTGTCTTTTCCGAGTTGATGGCTATCTTCCATTTTATACTCCATTCCTCTACTTCTTGTAGTGCTGTTTGCAGGTTGGGCACTGCTGTATCTACATTTCTGTGTTTGGCCGCTATCGCTGTATCGTCGGCGTATAGGCTCATAAGGGTACCTGGTGTTCTAGGTACGTCAGCGGTGTATATCGTGTACAGCAGGGGTGACAGGACCGCTCCCTGGGGTACTCCAGCCTCCGGGTTCCCGAGTTCGGACAGGACTTGTCCTATCCGAACCCTGAAACTCCGGCCGCCCAAGTACGATGAGATTAGCCTCGTCATAGCCCCGCTGTACCCGTAGCCCCTCATTTTGTATAGAAACCCCTTATGCCATACTCTGTCGAATGCTTTGCTTACGTCCAGGAACGCTGCTCCAGTGTACTGCCTGTCGTTGAATCCAGCTGCTATGTACTCGGTTAGTCTGAGTACTTGTAGCTCGCTGGAGTGCTCTGCTCTGAATCCGAATTGAGCTTCTGGGATAATGTTTAGTCTATTTGTTTCCGCTTGCAGTCTTCTAAGAATGATTCTTTCCACTATCTTGCTGATCGCTGGAAGTAAGCTGATTGGCCTGTAGTTCTGCGGGAATGTGTGGTTCTTACCAGGTTTTGGGATCATAATGACGTGGGCCATTTTCCACCTGTTCGGGAATATCTTGAATCTTAGTATCGCGTTCACTATGTTTGTGAAGTACACTATAGCTTTTCTGGGCAAATACTTTAGGGCTCTGTTTGTTATTTCGTCTGGACCAGGTGCTTTCCTCGGTGAACTGTTTCGGATGTGTTCGTTGATTTCTTCCGGTGATGTTGGGGGAATGATGTCCTCTGGGTCTTCTGGTCCTTCTTCGTGTTCTTCGACTTCTTCCAGGAAGTCGTCGTCTTCGTGGTAGTTTAGGTCGCATTCTCTTTCGAGTGTAGCCCTCATCGCCTCTACTTTATCCTCTATGGTGTATACCATGCCGTCTCTTCCATGTAATGGGGGGATGGGTTTTCTGTCGCTTATGTATCTTCACCACTGTATGCCACTGTATCTTCATTATTTTCTATATAGCTATTTAGTAGTCTTCCATTTCTGTTCGTAGCTCTATCGTTCCAGTTGGGGGATCTTGCATTCAGGTCTCCTATTATGATGGATGTTTCAGCGATGTTAAGGAACGCGTCTAGATCATCGTCCATTAATGGGTGTTGCGGTCTTACGTAGGCTGATGTTATTCTGACTGCGCCTTGCCTCATTTTTACTTCGACTGTTGTTGCTTCCATGTTAACTAGTGGTGGAGTCGTGAATCTGGTGTGAGAGATTCCCTTCTTAACTAGGATGGCCGTTCCTCCTGATCTTCTATTGAGGTCGTTCCTATATACATCGTACCCAGGGAACTTTAGGTTGAAGTTGTTTGTTAGCTTGGTTTCCTGGATTGCTACGATGTCCATCTCATATCTATTGGCGATTTCATCCATGATGTTTTGGTTCGTTGATATACCGCCTGGATTCCAGGAGCCTATCCTCAAATATCGTTATATTCAGTCAATGTTATATTGATCTGCCATGTCATTCTTGATCTCTTCCTCTTTGGTATTCGTTGGTAGCCCTCTTATTACCATTTTAGGTTTTACTTCTTCCTTGAATGGGAAGGCTATCCATTGTAGTCTCTTCTTGGGATCTTTTAGGGTCATGTTCTTTGCGTAATCCTCAATAATGTGTGTCATCTTTCGATAATCTTCCGGGCTTTTCGCCTGGATGAGGGTTTCCCTTCCGCTTCTGGAGATCTTACTTGTCGTGATTACGCCTTGTTTCTGGGCTATACTGAGGATAGCCCCTGTCTCGCTCACGCTCTGTAATTTAATTACAGGCGGCTTACCTTGACGGGTTACCTGTTGTTCAGGTAACGCGGCAGCTTCTTCTTGCTGGTTCGTCTCCATTTGGTTCGACTCTGAATCCTTGGGATGCCGTGCGGCAGGCGCATTTCCACCCGTGCTCGTAGATGGATGTATTGGTGGGGCATTTCCTCGGGGTAGGTTGAAGGAGTCTTCTGGTGGGGGTGAAGCAGCTCTCATGGCGTTTCTTGTTTGGTTTTCCCATGATGTCGTCTCGTCTTTTGAGATGGGTGACTTCAGTTTTGGGAAGTCTTCTTTATTTTTTGGATTCTCTCGTATTTTTCTTAGTCTCTCCTCTGCGGGTGACCTTTTGGCTTCAGAGAAAAATCCATAAAGCGATGCAATTCTCGGTTCGCTCTCAGTTCCTGCCTGGCCTTTGTGGGTTTAGGTGCTCCAGGACTGGGGCTATGCCCCAGTACATAGACTCTGGGGTTGGTTTTCTTCTTCTTCTTAAGGTGCCTATCCGTTCCGGATGTTGGCGACCAGCATGGCTATCCTAACTTTGCTTGCTGCTATTCTGAATAGTCCGGTTGTCGATGTATTAAACCACTTTCTCAGGTTTTGAAGCCACGATATTCTTCTTCTCCCTGGTCCTCTCTTTCCAAATACCTTGCCTTGAAGAATGAGTTGCAACAAGCCATATCTCTGTTCATTCCTCATAACATGGCCAAGATATTCTAGTTTGCGCTCTTTGATTATGTTAATAATCTCGCATTCCTTGCCTATTCTACGTAGAACCTCAATATTAGTCACACGATCCACCCACGAAATTCTCAAAATGCGCCTGTAACACCACATCTCAAATGCCTCGAGTTTTCTCAAAGAAGCCTCGGAAAGTGTCCAGGCCTCTACTCCGTATAATAACGTAGAAAATACATAGCATCTGATGATAGAGATTTTGGTAGCAAGAGGTAAATCGTGGCTTCTGAAAAGAGACTTCATCATTATGAACGCTGATCTCGCTTTTCCTATGCGTTGTTTTATTTCACTTGAGTGGTCCCACTGGCTGTTTATGTTGGTACCAAGGTATGCGTAGCTGTCGACCCTGTCAATTAGTTGTTGGTTAACCAAAAGCTGTGTATTTAATATTTCGCGCTTACTGACTACCATATACTTTGTTTTTTTCGTATTGAGATCAAGTCCGTATTCTCTACTTATATCTGATATGCGCGACATTATTCTTTGCAAACCATCTAGACTGTCTGCAAAAACTACCGCGTCGTCGGCATATCTAATGTTGTTCAGACGCACTCCGTTGACTAATACGCCTTCCTGTAGTTCTCCCAGCGCTTGCTCGAAGATACATTCAGAGTATATATTAAACAGCACCGGGGACAGGATGCATCCTTGCCTCACTCCTCTATCTATGGAGACTGCCTCTGTTAATTGGTCTTCCACTTTAATATTGGCAGTTGGGTTGGTTTTAGTTGTACCTAAACCATTGTTTTATTTCTACCGCCTTTGCTCCTGAATTTTGCCCCCTTAGTAAGGGGACAACACATTTCCATATGTAAGAAATTGGATTCAAATGTAAGGAAGTGAGAGCTTTGGCAGAGTTCTTGTCAGAACTAGCTAAATGCTTCTCTTCTACGAGTCAGCAGTTCACGACGATGTATAGTTCGATCGAAAGAACTTAGAAAAGTAGCTTGATTCCCTGCGTAAAACCGCACATCCAGCTACAGAGCAGAATAGGGTGATTTGAGTAGCCTTATTACCCTATTGCTGACATGGCGTCCAACAGTTATGGATCTACGACCCAGCTCGACAAAACACTTGCCTCCAACCATCACCTCTGGAGAGCCACGACGGTTGCCGTCGTCACCGAGATTTGTCTGCAGACCTAGTGCCGTCGGTGTAGCAGTCCTCTCGACGGCCTAGAATTCCTCGAAGTAACGTTGCCTCTGGATGCATGGATGTCCTCAGAGTAACCAGCAAGCCACTGCCTGCCCTCCAATATGTGATCCGCGTCTATCACGGAGGCCTCACTAGACTATTTAGCAAATTTAACATCAAAATAGCCAATTATAACAATAAAAAACTCAATTTGTTCTATTCTAAACTAAAAGATCCAGTTCCACTAGATAAGAACTGTAACGTAATCTACGGTATACCCTGTGGCAAAATATACATAGGCCATACAAGTCAACGACTAAGTAAGCGCCTAGCCCTTTACAAAAGTGACTGCAAACATAAACCCCTAGCAACAAGTTTGAGTATTCATGTCAACGACAATGACCATCGTGTCTTATATGATGAGGCTATAATTCTAGATAGAGCTGAAAAAGAAGCTCATCGCAAAATCTTAGAGATGCGTTACATTAATAATTGTTCTAATTCATTAAACCACAAAAAAGATGTTGATAAGTTAAGTTCCATCTATACTTATATTTTACAACAGAAATTGACTAAAAATAAAAAACTACCACCTTCTTATATTAGATTTACATAATGCTGTTGCTCCACGCTTCACTGGAATGTACTGTTGTTATTTTCTACTTGTTGTGACTCAGATTGTTGCCTGCACTACAATGTGTACTTAAATTCAATTTAATTCACAAGTCAATTGTTAACAATTTTAAAAAATTTTTACTTAACTTCATGTACAGACCATGTTTTTATATTTTTTCAACCAGACAATTGACATATTTTGAATTTTAAAAAATCTGTAAATGTCTAACCCTTCTTGGACATATTGTGTTTATACCACTAACATAAATGAATGTAAAAGACAACAATGAAATATTTGTGATATTACTAACATCTACACGGATGTGTTATTTCCCTTTTGGGAACAGGATTTAACTTTTATATCTATCAACATCACTGATATACTTGTTCTTCAACAAAAGGTATGTAATACGTACATCTCACCGGAGTGTTAACTACTATATCCAACGCTAAATACAAACCAAATAATTTATTAAACATGATATGTCTATATATAACGGGACCTATTATTTTAATGTTATTTTTTTTATATTAACATCCAAGATTTTTTACAATCTGTTTTACAATGAAAACAATAAGTAAAATTGTTTGTCTTTACAATGACAGAGAGATGTAAGGTCCAGTGACCAAAGCATCACGACACAGACACATTAGCTTTTTTCCGGTGAGATACGCGAGCACGAAAACTAAAACTGGCACAGAACACAATTACTGTTGAAGGCGTAGCTTCCTCTGCTGTTGGCTGTGCCAGGATCGGTTAGGTAGGTCCAAGGGATCATATCGCTTCAATCTCTTCGCTTGTTGGTTGTTGAGAAGATTGTGTGCCAGGGTATTAGGATGTACCCGCAACCTATTTTGATATTGTTTGGAAGATTTTTTGCACTCTTCGGAGACTGATAGTACCTGAAGATCTCTATGTATTGCGTCATTATGGATGTACCAAGGGACATTAGCGATTGTTCTTAGGGCCGGTATTTCAATAGCTACTTAAGCTTTTGCTTAGCTGAGCCTGTGTCAAAAGTTAAGGAGAAGCTTAAGCTGAGTGCCGTATTTCCATCATTCTCTTAACTAAACTGATGCTCAGCCACAGAATAACTAACCACACAGAAGCGAATTTTACTGTCGTTTCCACTGATTTTGTGGGGACCGAAATATTTGACCTTATGCACCAGTTACAGAATAGAACTTGATGTTCTAAGGAATAGACCATTGCAAATTATGTGATATTTTTGACAAGTAGTTATTAATTAAATATGAAATATAAAATTTAACTATAAAATATAAATAAACCATAAAATAAAACATATTATATAAAATTTAAATATAAACAACTGTCACTGTCAGTCGCAAAAGTGAGGTTGCACCAGTTACGCAACGTTACGTTAGTGACGCATGAGGATGAAATTTATGTTACCGTTTTCGGCCTGAGTTTCGCTTCTGTATGGTTAGTTATTCTGTGGCTCAGCTGTAAAGTTAATTGGTTTGGTACCTCTGAATACGTCAAAGTGCCAGAGCTAACTGTTCTGAGGTAAAAACCACTACTTTTGACATTTAATTTTATCTTGCCATCTGTATCAATGTTATTTTTACTTCACTTAATTTTGTGTACATAGTACATGTGTTTTTAGTTTATTGTCTATATTTTCTCTGGTTATATTTTTATTGTTATTTTGCATAAGCAATAGATCCGTCTTTGTAATTTTGTTTATTGGATATATTCCTTAAAATGTCAAATTGGAATGTAAGTTTATTTTTGTAAAATAAATATACCTACCAAGCATTGTAGAAATAAATAATTTTCATGTGCCTACACCTTCCAAAAGTAGTAAGAATTTTAATAATCGTTATTACGATTAATAAATTAATAGATTATTATTTAATAATCCAATAATAACGTTATTACTTAAAAGTTGGTTTTCAAAACAACTCTATAATTAATAATCTATAGAAATAACCTCAAAAAACAGAAAACAAATTTTAAGCAAAGGCTTAAACCAATTCCCGCGCGAGCTTAAAATTATTTGGTTTAAGCCTAGGCTTAAGCCTCAAATTGAAGTGGAAATACAGGCATCTAAGCTTAAGCAAAACCTTAAAGTAAGCTTTGGCTTAAGTGAGGTTGGAAATACCGGCCCTTAGAGTTTTGGATTGAAATCTTTGTATTTTCGTAATATTAGATTTGCTAGCTGATTCCAGAGCTGTGAACCATATGTCCAAATGGGTTTTATTATTGCTTTGTATATAAGCAGCTTGTTATCGATCGATAGGTGAGAGTTTTTTCCCAACATCCAGTAAAGTTTTCTGTACAAAATTCCCAGTTGAAGCCTTTTCGTCCATATATGTTTGGTCCAAGTTAGTCGTTTGTCATAGTGAATCCCTAGATATTTTACGTCATCCTTTTGAGGTAAAATATGTCCATCGGGGTTAACTTGTGGACATGTACCTCTTCTTAGAGTGAATGTAATGTGTGTGGATTTTGAGGGGATTACTCTAATTCTCCAGAGATTAAGCCATTCATTTGTTTTGTTCAGATGTAGTTGCAGTCTCTCTGATGCTATTATTGGATTTCCATGAGAGACCAGGAAAGCAGTACCATCTGCGAATGTTGCAGTGTTAGGTCGTTGCTTGTTGGCAAGTCAGCAGTATATATCAGGTATAGGATCGGTCCGAGCACACTACCCTGAGGTACACTAGATAGGATGGGGTAGAGTTTTTGTATAGGCTTCACTATATTTTACCAGATATCTCCTTTCTGTAAGGTATGATTGAAGCAGTTTGAAGTAAGTGTACGGTAGGTTTTTCTTTAATTTGTACAGAAGTCCTGTGTGCCACACCTTGTTAAAAGCTTGGGAGGCGTCTAAAAAGGCTGCAGTGCACTATTGCTTGTTTTCGAGACTAGTTCTTATTGTTGTGTACAGTCTGTGGACTTGTTCTATTGTACTATGTTGATTACGAAATCCGAATTGATGGTCAGGTATGAGACTCTTTTCTTCTAATATTGGTTTGATTTTTCTTAACAAAAGTTTTTCAAAAACCTTAGAGATGCATGGGAGTAGACTTATCGGTCGGTATGAGTTGACATCTTTTGGAGCTTTTCCAGGTTTTTGAATGAGTATAATCTGTGCCACTTTCCATTGCAACGGGAAGTAGTGCAGACTTAACATAGCATTAAAGATCATAGTGATTATTCTGTAACAATCATCGGTTAGTTCCTGAAGGACCTTACCCGTTATGAGGTCGAATCCCGGCGCCTTATTAGGTTGTATCTCATTATTTATCATCTGTTTTACTTCTTCAATATTAAACTTGGAGATTGGCAGTTCCATTTGATATGGAACCTCAAGAAAAGAATGAAATGGTTCTTCTTGTTCTAATGGTACTACGCTAGTAAAGGGACTAAATACTGTCGAAAGATGTTCTGCGAATGTCTCGGATTTCTCTATGTCTGTTCTTGCCCATTTACCTTTGGCATTTTTTAAAGGAGGTATGGCGTCTTTTGGCCCTTTTACTTTTCTCGTCGCCTTCCATAGCGAATAGTTAGTGTCTTTGAATGGAGTCAGATTTTCTAAGTAAGTTTGAATCCCCCTGTTTCTTTCTTCTTTTAATAGATTTTTAAGTCTTCTGGTAATTCTGTTTAGATTTTCTTTGTCAATAGGTGCGTGTGTCTTTTGCCATTTTCTCCTAAGTTTTCTTTTCTCTTCAATCATGTTTTTTTGCACTCAGAGAACAATTTATGGTTTCTTTCCATAATGTTTGTTCAGGTGTAGCACTCCATCCCGCCTTTTGTATGGAGGTAGTAAGTTGTACTGCATTTTCAATTTGTATTTCTGTTTTAAGTGGCAAATTGTTGACATTTGTTCTGTTAATGCACTTCGGAATATGTTCCAATTTGTTTGGTTATTGGTTAGGACTGGAGGCTTATTTTTGAGTATGACTTTGAAGTCTAGGTCAATTAGAATGGGAGAATGGTCTGACGAGAGGTCCCAGCATGATTGTATTGCTAAGTAGTTAAGAGAGATACCTTTAATCACACAGAAGTTTAAGAGATCTGGTGTTTTATTTGGATCTGTAGGCCAATAAGTTGGTTCTCCTGTAGATATGTGTTGTAGATTGTTTCCAGTTATCGTCTTCAGCAGTTGTCTACCCCTTGTTGTGATTACTCTAGAGCCCCAGTGATGATGTTTACAGTTAAAGTCTCCTCCTGCTATGAATTTGTTGCCAAGTGAACTAAAATAGGTATTAAAGTTATTTTCGTTGATGGATTGGTCAGGACAGTAGACAGCAGATAAGGTAAGGTTGCCTAACCAGTCATCAATGACAATGCTAGTTGACTGCAGGTACTTTTCACTGAACTTATTTAACTCATGGTGTTTTATAAGATTTGATAATGATAGCTGTGCCGCCGTGTGCTTCACAAACCAACAAAGTAACGTTGACTCAAACCATTTAACGACAATTGCCAACCTGGAAAACATGATGGCAAAATTAATGGAGAGAATGGATACTATGCTTAATCTCCTTACCACTATGATCTCCAAAATGCACTAATGCAACACACACTTAAAATAGCCGTCTGGAACTCAAATGGGCTAACGAATCATATCCAAGAAATAAAAATTTTTCTCGCCGTGGGCAGTCTAGAGTATGATGATTACTTGCACACTTTACGCATCTTGGAGGCATATAACAGAATTTTTGTGTGTGGCCATAACGTTGACATTTGGTACATTGGGGAACCTGACGCTTGGGATGTGGTGGTTCGAAGGACACAATCATGTTCTGGAGTGCTGTCACTTCATAAATGTCTTTATTATTTGGCTTAGCTTTTAGTTCTATATAAAAAAGCGGAAGCGCCGTTTTGGATACATTCTTATATATTAGCTATGTTGGTTACTTCGTGTCCCATTTGTCCTAACTCATCTTTTAAAGCATCTTTATCTGCTGTTTGATGCATATTACGAAGTACAACTCAGAATGTTCTTTCTTCCTTTGTTTGGTAGGTGTAATAGTGTGTTTTTTTCTCATTTAGTACTTTGGCTATGTTTCGGTAATGTTCAGAGGTTGTGGGCTGGATCTTTACTTGGTTGTTATAAAGGCATTTGATGGTGTATCCCAGTGGGGATATTGTTTCTAACAAATCTCTAAGAGGTTTTATATCACCTACATCTGAAACAAATATGGGTGGGGGTTGAATACTATTTTTAACTTCATCAGTTCCGGTTTGGTTGAACTCATCAGGTATTTCATCTAAGCTAGCAAATCTATTAGACGTTTGTGTGGGTGCTTTGAGCCAGTAATCGCTCATTATTGTTTGTCTCAGTTGTTTATCAGCTTCAGGGCTGTCCTTTCTTGCTCTTTTGCGCGCTTGAACAGTGTCCCATCCTTGGTCTTGATTGTCTTGGTTATCGTGTGGATTACTGATGTATATTTGTGACGGTTGATAAGAAGAAGAGGAGGAAGCATGAATAGAAAGAAGAGTTACCTGGTTGTTCTTGATGATTGTTACTCGACTCAGTCTCTTGGGGCACTATATTGCTTGAGTAATTTTCATTGCTTTGTTGCTCACTAGACGAGGCTGTGGTTGAATCTCTTGATGGTTGTTCCATGGTATTTGTTTGTGTTTGCAAGTTAGCGGTGTATTCTTCTGAAGTTGATCTTCTCGTCGGAGATCTGCTCACTTTTTTTGAATTTAGAAACGGATTGTCTATGTCTACGATTTCTACATTTTCGCTCATCCTGTGTCACAATTAAATGTTTTATACATATATATTTTATTAACAGTTATTTATGAGACGCCTATGACTTTATTTGCCGGTATTTTGGCGTATAGAAATAGTACTTGTTTTATTTTATTTGCGTTTTTAAAACACTGGTAATTAATATTACTAATTAACGATAAAGTTTCGAACAAAAACTGGTTACTAAATATTTTTGTACTAAAAATAAATTTATGCGACCGTCTCTAGCAAAGTTTGGATCGAGACTGAAATTTAATTTTGTGTGTTTTAATTTTGAGTTAATTTTGTGTGAAATTTTAAAAAAGTCTAATACTGTGACTGAATAATGTTAGTGTTCTATGCTAACAAAAAGAAGAAGTGATTAAGACAGGTGACGTTTCGATAAGTGACAGTCGAAACGACACATGACTCAATTAAAAATGCAGGCCACATGATTATTTTAAAAATAATTTTAAATATTTATTTTAATAAAGGCTTTGATTGCCATTTTTCCTCCAGTTAAGAGATGCGATTGGTTTGGTACAGATTCTGGAAAAAGAGCAAAATTATAACAAAAGATGTATATTGGAGATGATCCACATAAAGAAAGACCAAAATTGTATCAATAATAAAACTGGTACTAAAGATCTCTCCAATATATAGCACAATTTGATAAATTGAGTGTGGTTGTAAGCACACCATTGGTAAACACTTCTTATTTTTTTCGTTAAGTGCTACCTCTGATAGCAACTCCACAGAGTTGCAGTTTGTATCATTACATCAATTTTGTTTAGCCAGGATATATGTCAGCGTCCTAAGCTTCTTCTGCCCAGTATCTTTTATATAATGATCTACATAAACACATATCTCATTTCGCATATGTTTACAAATAATGTAAATTTCTTATTTTAATTGTATTTAATATCTCATTTTTCTTTATTTCATTCGGTTACAAAACGTGGCTGTCTCTTAATCTTTTCAACCAAGGTTATTTTTAAAAATCTTCTATATGCCCACATCTCAAATACTCTGTTCTGTTATATTGTTCTATTATTAACGTATATCCTTGTTTTAGCGTTCAAGCCTCTGTTCCATATAAAATACAAAAAAATACACGCCTCAGTATTTATATTTCGAGCTACATACTCATATCATAACTGCAAAATATCTTGCTCCTATTATTGAACGTTAAACATTAGTCAGATTTATTTTTCTCGTATATTATGTAACTTGATCTCCTGCCTATTATCGTTTTGGTTTTACGACCACCACCAAAACCGTTGTAAAGTGCTTTTACCATATGCCCATGCCTGGCATTCTCTCATAACATCTTAGAGAAACACGATGTGCATTTTTTTTAATTTATAAAATATTATGTGTATTGTATATAAAATATGTTTGTTAACAGTGTAATGTTTAATAATTAAAAGTGCTTATTGAAAATGGCAAACAGCCGAAACGTCTAAGCAAAATCAAGTGTTTTATTTATAACAGACCGCAAACCCAGGAATTAAAAACCAACATATATATATATATATATATATATATATATATATATATATATATATATATATATATATATTAATGTGATATTCAAAGATCGGTGTGCTCAAAGCACTTGATTAGATAATTAACTAATTAATTAAATTTAATTTTAATGATGCACTTATGATTTAATCACACTATTTAATGCTCTAATCTCAGGGTTTTATATTCTCGTGCTTCAATATCTCCTTTGCTTTACATATGATAAATAAGGTCAAAGATTAACGGAATAAAACACATATATGGTACAAAAGCATCTATTGAAATAAATTCACCCTCAAAATATCCTCTAAAAATAATATCTCCTATTCTGATTATTGAAATAACCCTACCACTATCTAAAGTACTTATTGAAATTTGCGTTATGAATAATTCTACAAAAAAAATAAAACTGTCTCTCGGATGATGAGTTGTCCAAATTCTTGTCTCTGGTCGCCTACAATTTACTCTTAGCAGCCCCCTATGTAGTCAGCAATCTCGCAACAAATTATTGCAAGCCTATTGTCATTAATGACCCCCTACAGATGCACGTATCTTTCAAAAAACAATGCTAGCCTTTTCTCCTCTCGATAAACTGAATCTATTTCTCGTTCCGGCATGCAACGGTGACTCTTGGAATATAAGTAGAGCAATATAACTTACAATGCTTTACGTGATGAGCTTCCGTCAGGACACTTATTTCAACAAACTCACAACCATTCACTTATCTGCCTTACTACTTCAGGAGACTCTTAGAGATCACCACTAGTCGACTTAACGATCATTTAACAACTGACTGTTCTTCCACCCTCTAACATTTCGCTAAACTCCCATTCTTCATACCTAGCCCCTCCTTTTTCCTTCTTCACCAATCCGAGTTCCTCAATTTTATCCCCATCTACCTTTCAGATAACAAACACCAATTTTCCCTACCATTAGAAATTTCCTAAAACTAATTACATGCCAATCGGTTTTTTTTCCTTTCTTAATATCTAAACAAAGATTACATTCATTTAAATTTCTAAATACAATTATTCCCTCGCCGCAAAAGTCCATTTGGGAAACCCGGTCTCATTGTCCAAACACATAACCACTTTCTTATCATACTAACTGTACAAAGAAAATACTTAATCCCTATTTAAATTTTGTTTACCTACGGCCATCCAAAGATAATTGACTTTCATTTCTTCGAAATGAATTTTGGTATATTTTTATTATATGTTTTAACTTTTCTAAAATATTAAGATCGAAACCATATTAATTCAAATTTTACATATCTTAACAACTCCCCGCCATTTGGTTTGCCGAAAAAATTCTGTTATTTATTTAAATGACACAAGTTTTTTTTTTAGGATCAAATTATTCCATTATGTTACCAAACTCTACTCATGATACTTATAAATGTCGTGAATGTTAAAAATACCCCGTATCTTGCCTGTCTCTATATGCGCTAATTCATAACTATTTACCCCATTTTCCGTATTGACCCTATATGGACCTTCAAATACCGGCATCAGTTTAGCACAAATACCATTTTGTAAATTGGACACCCTCAGTGCCCTCACTAAAACTTTATCCCCTTTCTGGAATGTAACCGGCCTTCTTCTTCGGGTCCTCTCTTGCCTTTGGAGATATTTCTCTCCACTTCGTCTCAATCTTCGTTGAACCACCTCGATCACTTCTTCGTATTGTCTGGGGGCGGTGTCTTCCCACGGTCTCGTAGGCATTGTTCCTTTCATTACATATAAAGGCGTCTCCTTGGTAACCGTATTTGGTGCACAGTTCAAATACGTCTCTATTTCAAACACTTTTCTGTCCCAATGTCGATGATGTTCTTCCGCAGCAATTCTTAGAAATTTTGTGACTTCTTGTATAAAACGCTCTGATGGGTTGCTCTGTGGATGTCGGATGCTTACAAATTTTGTATTTATGCCTCTCTCTCTTAATTCCCCTTTAAAACGGTCATTCCTAAAGTATGTCGCATTGTCCAACAAAATATTGTCTGGTCTTCCCACTGTTTCGATAAAATCGTCTATCTTCCGAAGTATTTCAGCTCCTTTCGTGGTTCTACATGGGTACAGTTTTAAATACTTTGAGAAAACATCCACCATAACTAATATGTGTTTATTCCTCTGTGTTGTTGTTATTAAATCGCTCAACATATCAATGGCGACAATATCCAGTTTCTTCCGAGCTATGACGTTTTTTGTGATGTTTTCGTTTTTGAAATTCTTACTTTTACACTTTTGGCATGTCTCGCAATTTCGAGTCATCTCTTTGGCTATTGTATAGTCCTGTCGACAAATGTAGTTCTCCCTGAACATAAGCCACACCTTCCTGCTTCCAATGTGTCCGTTGTCACAGTGTAATTTTGCTAAAACTTCTTTTGCCATCTGTTCCGTGATTACATATAGTTCTTTACCATCGACCCTCTTAAAATATAAGTTATCTTCTTGTTCGGCCCTTTGCTTTTCTCTTTCATCCAGTTGTTCCTGATTTTCCCTGATCTGAGCCAAAGAAAATAAGCCTGCTTCTTCTCTCATTATGTTCATGCCAACGTGGAGAGTTTTGTGGTCCTCTTTGCGGAATTGTTCATCTCTCGTCAACGCATCAGCCAAGATATTGTCAGTTCCTTTGATATATTTAAATTCAAAATCATACTCTTGAAGTAAAAGAATGCCCCTATGAATTCTATTATTTACCAGCCTATTTTTCATTATATGTACCAAAGCTGCATGGTCTGTTTCAACGGTGAATTTTGCCCCTAGTAGGTAAAACCGTAATTTATTTACACAAAATAACACACTGGCGAACTCTAATTCAGTAACGCTGTACTTTCTCTCATATGTTTTGGTTACACGGGAGACAAAACAGATTGGCACCTCTACATCGTCTTGGATCTGTGATAACACCCCTGCGAATTTTGTTATGGAAGCATCGGTCCGGAGAATGAAAGGTTGATCATATCTTGGGTGGTGTACTCTTACAGCTGTGGAGAAAGCTCCTTTTAAATTTTTGAAAGCCATTTCTTGTTCCGTTCCCCATTTCCACCTAACATTTTTCTTAAGTAATGCTATCAACGGTATTTCTTTTGTGCTGATGTCTGGTATTAGTTTTTTGAAATAGTTTACCATTCCCAAAAATCCCCGCAATGTTTTTAAATTGGTTGGCCTAGCGTAGTTATTTATAATTTCGATTCTATCTTCTGCAAGACTAATCCCTTTTGTGTCTAATTTGAATCCTAAATACAGTATTTCCTTTTGGAAAAACTGACACTTTTGAATATTTAATTTCAATCCCGCTTGATCCAGTTCTTCTAGCACAGTGTGAATATGTCGTAGATGGCTTGTTATATCCGGTGAGAAAATTAATAAATCATCTATGTAATGTACAACAAATTCTTCATGCCTATTTAAGATTGTGTTCAATGCGCGAACCAAAGCAGCGCATGCACTCTGTAGGCCAAATGGTACCACCCTAAATCGGTATACCACTCCGTCGATCGAAAAAGCGGTATAATTTCGACATTTCTCTGCCAAAGGTATTAACCAAAAACTATGTTTCAAATCGATTTTGGAAAAAATGTGTGACCCTGTGATTCGTCCAAATATGGCTTCGATGTTCAAAGGCGCTTCGTATTGCGCGATTGTGTGTGAATTAATGTTTCTTGCATCTAAACATAATCGCAAATCACCACTCGATTTTTTAACGCATACTATCGGGTTGATATATGGAGAGTCACATCTTTCTATCACCTTGTCTTCGATCATTTTTTCAATTTCCTGTCCGACGCTTTGCCTGTATTTATACGGGATTGGATATGTCTTGGATTTAAAATTTTCTAAGTTTTTAACTTTAAAAGAATGTTCATAATTTTTAGCCACTCGGCTTTCTTCATTAATCAAATCTCCATAATTTTCTAGAATCTTCTCTACTTCCTTTTCCATGTTTTCTCCACATTTTAATTTTCTTTCATCCTCATTTTGTTCGCATGTGTTCACTGTCCATAATATTTCTTCATAAAATTCTGGATTCTCGTCCATTATTGCCATTTCTTCTCTGTCCTCATCCTTTATTTCTTCTTCTGTTTTTTTTTATCTTCAATTTCCATTTGGTATCCCGAGCACCATGTTTCTACTGCTTTCATTTCTCTTATGAGAACTTCCTTTTCTTCCTGCTTCCTTTCTGTTTTATCGTCGATTGCCGACAATTCTTCCGTATCTTCGATTTCCTGTCTTTCTCTTGTATCCACCGTGTTTTCCTTCTTTCTTTTTGAACTCTTCTTCTTTTTCTTCCTTCTTTTTTTTTTCTGGTCGATTTTTTTCTTGTACTTTCGGTTTTTCCTCTACAGTCATATTGATTTCTTTATGTTTTTCCTGTTCATTTATCTTTTCAACAATTATTTTCCTCTCTATTTCCGTTTCTTCTTCTATGTTGTCTGGTTCTGCTCTGATTTCCAGTTTATTCTCCGAAAAATTTATGGTGATGTGTTTTTCACTCAATTCATCAATTCCCGCTATCATATCATGGTTTAAATCTTCGATCACCACACATTGCATAATGTAGTATTTGTCTCCCACTCTGATCCGCACTCCCAAACCTTCATTTACTGTCGTCAATTTTTTGTTGTTTGCACCCACTAAAACAACCCTAGGAATTTTGTACACAAATCTGTCCAAATTTAATTCTTTTACTAGTTTCTTATTGATTAACGATATCTCCGATCCAGAATCAATCAAAATTTTAATCGTTTTATGTTTTATAAATGCATCTAAGAATATTAAATTGGAATTAGAACTTTGTCTTTCATTTCCCGCCAACTGTATAAACTCTCTCGGATGACAAAATATACCGGAGAGTTGTTTATGTTTGTTCAGTGGATGCTTTATTGAAAATCCTGTCTGGATTCATTGCATATATCTTCTTCCTCGTTTTCTATTGTTACATGATTCATCTCCCTTCT
Organism: Diabrotica virgifera virgifera; assembly: GCF_917563875.1. NCBI lineage: Eukaryota > Metazoa > Arthropoda > Insecta > Coleoptera > Chrysomelidae > Diabrotica > Diabrotica virgifera. The sequence goes on along the minus strand of NC_065443.1, from coordinate 180,558,902 downwards.
ATTTTGTCGTTGGAAATTCTGATTGTTTCTACCGTCCCTTTGTTCGTTCGTATTCCTAGTCGGAGGATTTTGTGCATCTCTGTTTCTGTTGTGATTTTCATATGTTCTATTTTTTGCGTGATTCCTGTTATCATAATTTTGTTGTCTATTGTAATTTTGGTATTCTCTCGGCCTATCTTCGTTTGTTGATTGGGCATGTCGGTTTCTCTGGTCATAATTTGATTGATACCTTCTTGCCGGTCCATTATATTGTTCATGTTGTCTTCTGTTTCGCATTTCTCTTCGTTTTGCTTCCCTTACTTGAAGGAATTGGCACAAACTATCAATATCTTGATAGTTTCTCAAAATCACGTGGTCCTCCAGCGTTTCTTCGAAATGTCTGCTTATCATTTCTACCAGTTGTTCGGTAGAGTATTTGTAGTCTAGATATTTGGAATTGTTATATATCTGCAAAGCATATCTTTCCTCCGATATTCCCATTTTCTCGTGATATCTTCCATTCTGTAGCTCTTGGTTGATTTCCCTCTGTTTAACTTTCCCCCAGAAATAGTTGAGAAATTTATTTTCGAAATCTGTCCAATTTTCAAACTCATCTTCTTTACTTTCATACCATAACGCTGCTCCTTCTTTCAGATGGTTTCTAATTGTTTCTTTGCAGTCGTCAAAATATCTAATATGTTGCAATTTGGTTCTCAAATTTTTAACAAATGGTACTGGGTGTGTTTTTCTAATATCCCCGCCAAATTGTATTTTCGCGTCGCTTGTACCATGGATAATCATTTCCCTTCTTTCTCCACAATTCTGTTGATTCTTGAGTTCCGCAATTTGTTTTTCGTTTTGCTTAAATTTTTCTTCTATTTCTCGCCTGTCTTCTTGTATTGCATTTTCAAATTTGCTTTCTAACTGTTCTAATTCCATCTTCTGCACATTCTTAATATCCTTCATTTTAGTTTCTATTTCTTCTCGTTGCATCTCCAGTTTCCTTTCTGTTTCTTCTCTAACTTTTTCTAAACAGGCTTTCATTTCATTTTCATATTTTTCCAAACGCTTTTTCAATTTGCCATCATTCTCTTCCAATTTCTGTTCTATTCTCTGTGATATTTCTCTTTGTGTTTCTTCCATGGCTCGTTTTGATTCCTGTTGATTTTCTTGCATTGTCCTTTTTGTTTCCTGTTGATTTCTATCCATTTGTTGTGACTGGAGTTGCATCAGTTGCAATAGTTTCTCTATTCCTGTTAATTCCTGTTCTTTTCTCTCCATAATCGTTGTATCTCCTTCATTATCCAATCCTTCTTCAACAATTTTTTCCTCTTCTCTGTTTTCTTGCATTTTGCTTTGCCTCCTTGTGGTCGACATGTTGTTTCTTTTCGTTACTGTTTTCTTTGTCCCCGCCAAATGTGAAATTTTACAACACTCTATAAGTTGCAGAACACGACAAATATTTCTCCCCAAATTTAATAAATTTTCGCCACAAATATCAAATATGCAATCAGTAAATTTCAAAATAAATATCAAATGTACGATTGGTAAAAAAAAATCAAATAATTCAATGGCAGTAAATATCCAATACCTACGATCAATCCATAAATCAAAATTATTTTTACACCTGGAAAAATTGTCAAATTATCTCTGGATCACCTGTAGTTATTCCTTATCTCTTTCCCTACCATCAAATGCAAAGCTGCGATATTTTTAAGCCACCACGTTCTGGGCTCCAGTTAATGTGATATTCAAAGATCGGTGTGCTCAAAGCACTTGATTAGATAATTAACTAATTAATTAAATTTAATTTTAATGATGCACTTATGATTTAATCACACTATTTAATGCTCTAATCTCAGGGTTTTATATTCTCGTGCTTCAATATCTCCTTTGCTTTACATATGATAAATAAGGTCAAAGATTAACGGAATAAAACACATATATGGTACAAAAGCATCTATTGAAATAAATTCACCCTCAAAATATCCTCTAAAAATAATATCTCCTATTCTGATTATTGAAATAACCCTACCACTATCTAAAGTACTTATTGAAATTTGCGTTATGAATAATTCTACAAAAAAAATAAAACTGTCTCTCGGATGATGAGTTGTCCAAATTCTTGTCTCTGGTCGCCTACAATTTACTCTTAGCAGCCCCCTATGTAGTCAGCAATCTCGCAACAAATTATTGCAAGCCTATTGTCATTAATGACCCCCTACAGATGCACGTATCTTTCAAAAAACAATGCTAGCCTTTTCTCCTCTCGATAAACTGAATCTATTTCTCGTTCCGGCATGCAACGGTGACTCTTGGAATATAAGTAGAACAATATAACTTACAATGCTTTACGTGATGAGCTTCCGTCAGGACACTTATTTCAACAAACTCACAACCATTCACTTATCTGCCTTACTACTTCAGGAGACTCTTAGAGATCACCACTAGTCGACTTAACGATCATTTAACAACTGACTCTTCTTCCACCCTCTAACATTTCGCTAAACTCCCATTCTTCATACCTAGCCCCTCCTTTTTCCTTCTTCACCAATCCGAGTTCCTCAATTTTATCCCCATCTACCTTTCAGATAACAAACACCAATTTTCCCTACCATTAGAAATTTCCTAAAACTAATTACATGCCAATCGGTTTTTTTTTCCTTTCTTAATATCTAAACAAAGATTACATTCATTTAAATTTCTAAATACAATTATTCCCTCGCCGCAAAAGTCCATTTGGGAAACCCGGTCTCATTGTCCAAACACATAACCACTTTCTTATCATACTAACTGTACAAAGAAAATACTTAATCCCTATTTAAATTTTGTTTACCTACGGCCATCCAAAGATAATTGACTTTCATTTCTTCGAAATGAATTTTGGTATATTTTTATTATATGTTTTAACTTTTCTAAAATATTAAGATCGAAACCATATTAATTCAAATTTTACATATCTTAACAATATATATATATATATATATATATATATATATATATATATATATATATATATATATATATATATATATATATATATATATAAAAATTTTATTGGGGAATGCAGTCAATAAATATTTGGGCTATTCAGTGAAACACTTTGAACTTATTATTTGTGCCTTGGCAGAACATGTGATTAATGATGATCATGTTTTCATGTTTCAAGAAACCACAATTTTAGAAAGGGAAATTAATTTACGCAAAAGAGAATTTAAAGAAATGGTTTGGATAAAAAAATCAAATTGCATTAATAAGAGATCTGACATTGATAAATTAAGTATCATTTATAATAACATTTTGTCTTATTAAAATTTGTTGAAATATTACTAATAATTCTACCTAAAATAAAATTTTTTTTTTTATTTCTTCTATCATAAATTACAACAAATTATGTCATTAATTTCTTTCCCAACCTATCGAATTATTATAGTAGTCCAACGACATTTTTTTGAGTGATGTCGAATTGACATACTATCAAAATTTTTACGTTTACATATTACTTTTAAGAAATTTTCATGTTTTTATATAAGTTGTATAATTATTAATTTGTAACCACGAGCAGTAAGTTAAGTTTTGTTTTGAGTTTTATCTAAATTTAAACATTTTTATTTGTAGATAGTCTTGATAAAGAAAATAAAATTTTCGAAAGCTCGACTAATAAGTTCAAAGTGTTTCACTGAATAGCCCAAATATTTATTGACTGCATTCCCCAATAAAATTTTTATTACATTCCAACAGTCATTACATATTAACAATTATATATATATATATATATATATATATATATATATATATATATATATATATATATATATATAATTAAATTTTGTATTTCTTGGGTTTAGGTTCAGTGAATAATGTTAAAAAAATTTGGAATTAGATTTTATTTTTCCATTTAAATCGACGTTTCGGTGGATATCTCTCACCTTTGTCAAAGGTGAGAGATATCCACCGAAACGTCGATTTAAATGGAAAAATAAAATCTAATTCCAAATTTTTTTAACATTATTCACTGAACCTAAACCCAAGAAATACAAAATTTAATTAAATATAGTATGGTTCAAGAAACTTAGAAAAACTATATATATATATATATATATATATATATATATATATATATATATATATATATATATATATATATATATATATATATCGTCGACTTACTGCCAAAACCAACCAACTCCATTTTTAAAAGTTTTGAGAAACCCACCTTTAAACTTTAATTTGAAATGAAAAATCGTCTGAATTTAAATAATGATTTAATAATTGAAAAGTATGACAAAAATGTTTTTCAGTTATTAAATAATTTTTTTAAATTCAGTCGATTTTCAATTTTAAATTAAAGTTTAAAAGGTAGATTTCCCAAAACTTTTAAAATGGATTTGGTTGGTTTTGGCAGTAAGCCGACGATATATATATATATATATATATATATATATATATATATATATATATATATATATAAGGAAAAGAAGTCTTTGCTGACAACGTAGAAAACGGAATTCTGAGGTTATTGGGATATGCAGCGGTGAAATAAGTGTACTCTTTTAACTAAGTTTCAAGCTTTCGAAAATGTTTATTTTCATCATCAGGAATAACTGAAATAAAGTGCTACTGTTAGTACAGCATCCTCGAAAACATATAGTACAAGGTGTAAAGGTTTAAAAACTTACGTTATTGAGATTTGCTTTCCGTGGATGTTATACTCACAGGTGACAAATTCACGCACCACTCATTGATTGAGTCAAATATTAAAAAATACATGGTGTAAAAGACCAAATTGACAAATTATTTTCTACACTAACACATAAGAAAAAGACAATTAAAAAGATTTACATGCCACGTGTGCCGGCAAGTGTGAAATGTGAGGTTAGAAGTCAATGTCATTCCTGGACATACGCAAATGACACCACTTTTTCTTTTTTCTTTGTCTTATGTAGTACTAATACTTTAAGAATACACATCAAAAATTTACCAGAGTTTTGTTTTAAGTTGAAAACCAAAATTACAAATAATTTACATTTCAATATACTGAAAGCTGGAAACTTTACAATGAATCAGTTGATAAGACATCATTGAAATGAGGATAGTTGTCCAAACATAATAGATATGAGTAAATAGAGCTTAATTGATTTATGTCACTCCTTTTGTTCATTGCATTAGAATTCTGCGAAATGAAAGCCATCTCTAAGAACAGTCTTTTAGTATAGTTGGATTCAGAAGCTAAAACTCTGACCGATTCGTAATTCATTTTGTGATGTTCTTTATTAACATGTTCGGCAAGAGCAGATCTTTCAGGATATAATCTGCTATCACTGCGGTGACTAACTAAACGACTACCTAAATTGCGTGCGGTTTGTCCAACATATACCAAATAACAGTTGTTACAGGGAATCTGGTAGACAACGTTAGAACAATCCCTAATGTCACTCTTGTCCTTAACCTTTGAAAATATAGATCTTGAAGTTAAAGATGTTTTAAAGGCTATTTTCAAGTTAGGGATGTCTTTAAACAGTCTAGCCAGTCTGGGTGTTATGCCTTTAACGTATTTTAAAGAGGTATATAAACAATTGGCACTTTGTTCTCCGCTTGTAACAGTAATTTGCAACTCATCATTATGGCGTATTATGTCAGGGGTCAAACTGAATAATATCTTGGTGACTAGGTGTTTTGGATAAGAGTTGTCGATAAAAAGGTTAGACAGGATTCTCAGGTTCTTCTGATGGCAAGAAGGATCACTGATAGCTATGATTCTAGCCTTCATTTGCTTAATCAAATTGATTTTTATTGAGTGTCGATGATATGACCAATAGTTAAGAAAACGTCCAGAACTATGAGGTTTTCTATGCCAGTCAATTCTCAGGGAGTTGTTATGGGTTCTAATGAACCGGGTATCAAGAAAGGGGACTGAGCATAGATCATCCTCATGTTCAATTGTGAACTGTAATAGAGGGTCATAACTATTGAATACTTGCAAAATTTCAGCTGATCTATTGCTAGGAATAGCGAGGATTAAGTCATCCACATACTTTTTAACAAAAGGAATATAGAAGGACAATTCTGGGATCACCATATCCAGTAAAGCAAATATCCAGAAAAGCAAATCTCAATAACGTAAGTTTTTAAACCTTTACACCTTGTACTATATGTTTTCGAGGATGCTGTACTAACAGTAGCACTTTATTTCAGTTATTCCTGATGATGAAAATAAACATTTTCGAAAGCTTGAAACTTAGTTAAAAGAGTACACTTATTTCACCGCTGCATATATATATATATATATATCTGGCAATAACTGGCAAAACCTTTCTATATCGGCCAATAGTTCTTTCATTTTAGTGGCCGTTACTGACAGGTTTGACTGTATTTCATTAACGTAAAGTTAACGCGTAAGTTAATATTTTATTGAATTATTTTGCTATTTGATCCCGTAATTGGTATAATGTGTCCAATATAAAATATATAAGCGTTCATAAAACGTCCGTATTTCGTCCAGTATGGACGTCCAAAGGACGTTCAACGTCTGACGTCCAAAGGACGTCCATATTTATTCCGTCCGAAGGACGTCCAACGTCGGACGTCCAAAGGACGTCCATATTTATTCCTTCCGAAGGACGTCCAACATGGGACGTCCAAAGGACGTCCGTTTATAGTCCATGGACGTAAGGACCAAAAATAGACCTATTTTGGACGTCCAAAGGACGTCGTGTGCTATTAGGGTATTGATATAAAAAGAAGAATAATATGTATGCAATTTATTTAATTCAAAATACATTTTACTGCTATTAGAAAACACGACAAAATGTTTATTTGACAAAGAAATATTGTTTTTTGCTTAAATTCAATATTAAAGCAGCCACCTAGCTGCCTCTTGACAGAATGAACATTTAATTTAAGCGAAAAGCAATGATTATTTTTTAAATAAACATTATTTTCTGTTTTCTAAGAGCAGTAAAATGTATTTTGAATTAAATAAATTACATAGATTCTTCTTTTTATGTCAATAAATTTAATTACATTTTTTTTGGACACCCTGTATAAATAATTATGGTAATGTTTATACTAATGGATAGAGAATTGAATTAAATTTTAAATGAGCTATCACACGACCACTATTCTCATTTAAAAAAATCATCGATGACGTCACCACGCCCAGATGGGCGACGTCACTAGTATGATATATATGCCAAACAGTCGTAATTTAAAAATAAAAATTGACCTGTTTCGGGATTTATTTCCAAAATGATCCATTCTCGAGAAAACTAATTTATTCCAACCTTTACGTGCTCATTGTATCTATATTATACATTTTAAAATAGAAGACTTTAAATTATATTGCCAATATTTATGAGTTGCGTTCCTGGGACGACTTTACTGAAAGATAGTTCATTCGATTACATGAAATCAACCCCAACCCAAGAATACCCGTCACAAAAATATCATCGCATGTGATCTGTCTTTAAACAGACAACCAAATGCAACGGTGACATTAAGCGAATAAGTGAATCTTGCGTTAGAAATTCGATAGTAAATTTGACGCGAGAATTTTACTGTCACCGTTGATTTGGTTGTCCTGTTAAAGACAGGTTACATGCTATGATATTTTTGTGACGGATATTCTTGGGTTGGGGTTGATTTCATGTAATCGAATGAACTATCTTTCAGTAAAGTCGTCCCAGGAACGCAACTCATAAATATGGGCAATATCATTTGTGATATAATTGGCAATATCATTTGCCCAGTGCAAACTTTGCACTGGGCACTCGTAACGAGAGAGGAGAAAGATTGGCTCAATTCTGCCAAGATACCGATTTTATTGTCACGAATACTTATTATGATCTGCCGATCAGGAGACTCTATACATGGAAATCACCAGCAGACAACCAACATAACGTCATCAGAAACCAAATTGACTACCTTTTCATCTGCAAACGATACCGAAATTCCATAAAATCAGTAAAATCATACCCTGGAGCTGATGTGAGATCAGATCACAACCCAGTTGTAGGAAGGTTTAGAATTAATCTAAAGAAGACTGTGGTTAAAACTAAAGTAGAGACGATACCAATATCTCGTTTAAGAGATCCATCAACAAAAGAGCAAGTCACACTAAAAATTAAAGAAGAGCTCACCAAAATAGAAATTATTTCTACTGAAGATGCGAACAGGAAATGGCACATGTTAAAAGATGCTTATCCGCACATGTGAGACATCACTAACACCTAAACTAGTTAAGAATAAAAATGAATGGATGACCGAGGAGATTCTAGATCTCATGGAAGCAAGGCGATCTTATAAAACCAAAGACAAAAACATGTATAATATTATACACACAGAAATAAGGAGAAAGATCAGAGAGGTAAAGGAAAGATGGTTTAATGACAGATGCGCAGAGATTGAACAGTTGGTAGAGAAACATGATAACTTCAACATTCATAAGAAAATTAGAGAAATAACAGGCACTAATATTAAGGAAAAATCAAACATACTGCTGGATAAAAACGGCAAAATAAGTTCGACAACGGCCAAGACATAACAGAAGATGAGGTATTAGAGGCGATAAAGCGAACAAAGAACAACAAGGTAACAGGTCCTGACCAAATACCTGTAGACATAATACGGTTAATAGAAGAACAGCAAATTGGAATATTGGTCGACTTATTTAATACAATATACAGTACAGGAATCATTCCCCGAGATTGACTGCTGTCAACGTTCATAACACTGCCAAAAAAACCAAATGCAAAAGAATTCCAAGACCACCGGATAATAAGTTTAATGAGTCATACACTTAAAATATTTTTAAAAATTATACACCGGAGAATACATAACAAACTTGAGCAGGACATATAAGCGACACAATTTGGATTTAGAAATGCAATGGGAACGAGGGAAGCCCTGTTCGCTGTAAATGTACTTGTGCAAAGGTGCATGGATGTTAATCAGCCAAAAGCCTTCGGTAAGGTCAGCCATAACCGCCTTATCGAATTACTTGAAAAGAAAAACTTAGATATGAGGGACATTATGATCATTAGTGCTATCTATTATAATCAGATCGCTGTGGTAAAAGAGAACAACGCCTTTTCAAATGAAATACAGATTGAGAGGGGCGTCAGACAGGGCTGTGTTGTGTCTCCTACTTTGTTCAATTTGTATTCAGAGAAAATAATCCAGGAAGCACTAGAAGACCTAACCACGGGAATAAAAGTAAATGGCCGACCAATCAATAATATACGGTTTGCCGACGACACTATTTTATTAGCCGAATGTCTTGAGGATTTACAACAAATGGTTGACAGATTGGTAGAAGTCAGCCAAGAAAACGGACTGTTCCTAAACACAAAAAAGACACAATTTATGGTAATCACAAAAGCTCAACAGCGCCAAGAAAGCATAACAATACATGGAGAACAAATTAAAAAGGTTGAAAAATATAAATATTTGGGTACAATAATTAATGAAACTAATGAGTACACAGAAGAGATTAAAGCAAGAATAGGACAGGCAAGAAATGCTTTCAACAAACTGAAAAAATTACTCTGTAGCAGGGACATTACAATTTCTTTAAAGATAAGACTTCTGAGATGCTACGTGTTCTCCGTATTATTCTATGGGTTGGAGGCTTGGACATTAAAGAAGGATGTTTTAGACAGATTTGAAGCCTTCGAGTTATGGGCCTACAGAAGAATATTAAGAATAAGTTGGGTGGATAGAGTCACCAATATCGAGGTGTTGAGAAGAATGGGAAAAGATAAAGAGGTTTTAAATACAATTAAAATCAGAAAACTGCAATATCTGGGACATGCTATGAGGGGCGAGCGTTATAACTTGTTACAATTAATAATACAAGGAAGAATACAGGGTAGAAGGAGTCGCGGAAGAAGACGCATCTCCTCGTTAAACAATTTGAGAGCTTGGTTTAACTGCACTTCTGCTGATCTCTTTAGAGCAGCGGTATCGAAAGTGCGAATTGCCGTGATGGTTGCTAACCTTCTTAGAGGAGATGGCACATAAAGAAGAAGAAGAAATAGAAGATAAATTCATTCAGACGTATGTTATATTGGTATAACAAATTCTTGTTAGATCAAAATTAACCATCCTTTCTTTTTTGCATGAGAAGTACTTACCCATTTTAACATAAATATTTATGTTAACACTTAACCATATTTATTTTAGGATAACATTCTATCCAGATATATTTATTTCACAAAAAAGAGTAGAACTAAAAGACAAAAAAACTATACACAAGATGTAGAACAATGAATAAGATAAAAGCAGTTCTTATGAATCGGATTGTTAATAAAACATATAAAAACATATTCACGTTAACAAAATATGTCGGTATATTATGAAATTTCGGCAAATGAAACAAAAATTTATATAATTCCGCACTGAAATAATAAAATTCTATGTTAAATTTTTTGTTTTTAAAATGCAAAATAGGTACAATAAAATATTCTAGGCGAGAGAATATTCCGTTAAATAATAATCCAAGTTCTTTTCTATCTCTTAACCTTTTTTGAAAGACGCAGGTAGCTAGACCTTGTAAATAACTTTTGTTGTGTACTGGTTCGACATGAATCATACGGCTGTTGTAAAAATCTATTACCTCGTAGATAACAAAAATTGGGAGATTAAAACTCGGAGCCCGCTGAAACCGTTTCAAGGATGACTTGGAATTATACAGTACAAGCACAAGGTTGCCAAACTGTCGGAGCACTGTCGGAGCTTACAGAAACCGATAAAGTTATAGTTCAAGTATACAGTGAAAAATATCTGAACGACCTCTATAATATATACTCGTGAACTAAGCAATATACCTTTACGATACAGGGGTACTTATGAGCTCCACAAAATTTTTAAAAATTATGGAACTGTACATGTTGACGAATCGAGAGAACCATTATTAAGGAATGGTCAAGTGGGGTCCGTATATCGGAGTTCATTTGAACCTGAACTTTAACATGGGCGGAGTCCACTTGATGCCGTAGATAAATATATATATATATATATATATATATATATATATATATATATATATATATATATATATATATATATATTTACATCCTACTATTCTTAAGGACTCAATCCATACCGCAACCGTACAGCCTCTCCTATTTAGAGGTGTATATAATATTTTAATTATCGAATATATTGAATCTAGTGACAAAACATTCTTAATGCCCAAATTTCTATTTTGATAAGATGAAAATTAATATATACTTGTCTTTTTGGTTCCGTTATCATTATAAACTCATTACGATTTCTTACTTTTGCAGCCTCATGAGTATAATTTTAAACAGTATTGTGGTGTTGCGGCCTCATATACACAACATTATAGACTCAAACAGTGTTGTCAATTCGCTCACTGCGTATTTAGATAATTTGGGGTTTCCCCTTTGTGATTTCAACGAAGTTATTTCCTATTTCGCGATTGTTTAAGTAATGGGATACATGAAATCGGAACATATGGTTTTAAAATCGACAAAAGTATAATAATTTAATAGTCTGTATTTTTAAACAAACGCTTATAACTTTACTGGTAAAATATTTTAATGACTTCTAAAAATAATCTGAACACGATAATATGTATTGAAAGAAATATAATAATTTTGGTTGGGTCAATGTAATACTTTTTTAATATTTCACGTTGTTCATTCGTTTAATTTCTCAACGATAATACATAAATATATAGAATCTAACTTTATATTAGATAATTAGGTAATATAGAATATAATTAGATTCGTAGTTAATATACACCTAGAAAGCAAATTTCTTGAATTTTTATTAAATTTATTTTTTATACAGGGTGTCCCAAAAAGATTGGTCATAAATTATACCACAGATTCTGGGGTCAAAAATAGGTTGATTGAAATTCACTTACCGATATAAATAAAGCACACAAAAAAAGTTACAGCCCTTTGAAGTTACAAAATGAAAATAAATTTTTTTTCATATATCGAAAACTCTTAGAGATTTTTCATTGAAAATGGACATGTGGCATTCTTATGGCAGCAGCATCTTAAATAAAAAATATAGTAAAATTTGTGTACCCCATAAAAATTTTATGGGGGTTTGTTCCCCTAAACCCCCCAAACTTTTGTGTACGTTCCAATTATTAGTGTGGCACCATTAGTTAAACACACTGTTTTTAAAAAATTTTTGCCTCTTAAGACTTTTTTGATAATCCAGTGTTTATCGAGATATTTTGAATATTTATCGAATCCACCACATATTTGTATATGTCTAAGTACGATTATAGAGACCTGTTAATAATCTGAAAATTTGTTAATAACCTATTTATAATTTACATTTTTAGGTATATTTTAAAAAAAGAAGCCACATCTCGATAAAAGGTAACTTATCAAAAAAAGACTAAGGGCAAAAAAGTTTTAAAAACACTGTGTTTAACTAATGGTACCACAATAATAGTTTATTTGGAACGTACACAAACATTTGGGGGGTTTAAAGGTACAAAACTCCCATAAAATATTTATGTAAATACATTAAAAAGAAGCCGCATCTCGATAAAAACTCGCTTATCGAAAAAATACTAAGAGGCAAAAAACGTTTTAAAAACGTTGTGTTTAACTAATAATGAATTAATTGGAACGTACACAAAAGTTTGGGGGGCCGTTTAAGGGATCAAAACCCCCATAAAATTTTTATGGGGTGGACAAATCTCACTATAATTTTGTTTTAAGATGATCCTGCCATAAGAATGATACATGTCCACTTTCAATAAAAAATCTTTAATAGTTTTCGATATATTGAAAAAAATCGATTTTCATTTTGTAACTTCAAAGGGCTGTAACTTTTTATGAGCACATTTGTACTAAGGTAAGTTAGGTTTAATCGAACTATTTTTGACTCCAGAATGTGTGGTATAATTTATGACCAATCTTTTCGGGACAACCTGTATATAGGTCAGTAAAATGAAATACGGCGATGAATTAACGTGAAATACGGCGATAAAATTTCACAAAAATTTGGATATAGGTTCCTCTTATAAGTACTCAACTTTACTTCTGAACTTGTGCCATTGGTTGCTTTTACTTGGGAGTTGAAATCTTGTAGGCGAAAAAACGTACGTTCAAAAAATGTACGGAAATGGATAAATTAGCAAATTTTAAGCAACTCTTGTGCTATAGAATTTTTGCTCTAAGTTAATACTTTTCAGTTATTTGTGAGTGAAAATGTTAATTTTTCAACGAAAAGAACCACGATTTTAGACGGTTTTTCGTAAATAACTCAACAACTAAATAATTTGTAAAAAAAATAATATTAGCAAATATATAGCTTATAAAAAATAGAAAACGGTACATTCATGAAGTCTGTAGACTCAAATTACAAATCGAGTATTTCAACGTGAAATAACCAAAAAATGAAGCACTTTTTGGGAAAATATGCAGAAAACTCAAAACTTTTATTTACTTTTCTAAATTTTTCCTTTCTTATGACTAACACTTTTTAATATAATTTTTAAAAAAAGCATTTTTTTTTCAACATTTCGAAGTTTGTTTTTTTATTTTATCAGTAACCACTTTCTTTTCAAAAATAAGCACTTTGAACCGGTGGGTGAAACTTAAAGATCATACATGTTTCGACGAGTAGTCAAATCTAAGTATTCAAGCTTAAATAACGGGAAAACGATGCAATGTATAAAATATACCTGCTAAATATTTGTCAAAGTACTTCGCAATACCTATCAAATGAGCTTAAGAATAAGTTAATAGCGTCAAAATTAAGCAAGTTATTATGAAAATAAGAGAACCCCTTGGAATTTACAAAAAAAATTCCATTTCCACAAAAATTAAAATTTATAATAATCCTTACAAGAACTTCTTTATATTAGCATAAGTAATGATTTCAATAATTTTGACCGGTTTAGAATGCATATTTTTGAAAAAAAGATATAATTTAAAAAAATCATAATTTTTCAAATTATTGTAATTTTCATATTCTTTTGATAATAACTCCAAAAATAATCAAAATACGTAAAAAATTATATAGAACCAAATTTTTGTTTTTTCTGTCAAATATTTTACTATTTCTATAGGGTAAAAAATAGCCGAGATAGAAACGTTTAAATCTTGAATTAACCTTTTATTTTTAAAAAAGTAAGAGGTATAAAAGATTAAGTTTTACGTGGTGAAATAGCCCTTCAAACTAACTTTCAAACGGTTTTTAGGTGAACATAATATCGTAAAAGTGGACGGAGGTATTAAAAAAAACAACATTTTTTGGAAACATTTTTAAAAGATAAATTTTGGAGCATAAATTTTAATGCCATCAACATGTTCGGGGCTCATTTGATAGATATTTTTAAGTACTTTGACAAATGTTTAATAAGTTTATGTTATAAAATGCATCATTTTTCCGTTATTTCAGCTTGAACACTTAGATTTTTTACTCGCCGAAAAAAATATACATTCAATCACCTATAACTCACTTTTAGTTAACACTAAAAGGTTTTTCTAGTAAGGAGTTTATTCCGTTTTTTATTAGCTTCAATATTGGTAATAATAACTTTTTGTAAAATCTTATAGTTTTTGAGCTATTGATGAAAAATCGGTTAAAAACATGTATTTTTCTCAAGAAAAATTAAAATCTATGATCTTTAATAACTCAAAAAGTTTACATTTATTTTAATAACTTTATATAACAAATGTTGCTTAGAATTTGTTCCTCTATCGAATTATGGGGTTATTTTGAATAAAATAATTTTCACCCCCGAGAAGGGGTGACATCCACCCCAGGGTAAAAGCGCAAGTTGGCACCATGTCACCTTTGTTCCTTGAGATATCCTCTAACTACTCACAAATTTTCATACAAATCGATGGAGGTTCAACGAAATCGGAGGTAATAGCTCATATCCACCTTCAGTGACTCCACTAAAAGGGAACAACTTTATTTTGAGCGTCGCGTCACTTGCTTAATTTTGGTGCTAAAAATGTTATAAAAATCAAAAACAAAGCTTTTATTAAACACTTTTAAAAAATTTTGATGAGTTTTCCCTGAAAAGGCCTTAATTTTTTGGTTATTTAACGTTGACATGTTCAATTTGGAATTTGACGACTAAGAACCTACTTTTCATAACTCTGCTTCTACGGGGTTTACAGACTTAATTCATATTCTATTTTTTCATGTTTTTATAAGCTACATTTTTGCTAAGAATATTTTTTTTGGATAAAATACTTACTTTTTGAGTTATTTGTGAAAAACCGTCTATAAATTTGTGTTTTTTTTTTGTTGAAACATGGACAGTTTCACTCGCAAATAACTCAAAAAGTATTATCTTAAACGTGAAAAGATCCAATAAAACAAAAGTTGCTTAGAATTAGTCAGTTTATCCATTTTTGAGAAGGGGTGGCTTTCACCCTTCAAGTAAAAGCAACCCTGGGCTCACGTCCAAAACTGAAGTAAAGGGGAAAAGGAACCTAAATCCATATTTTCAAGCAAATCCGTCATTTACCTAATAGGCAAAATGCCTGTTTTTCTTCGGCTGTGCCTCCTACTCAAATGAAATATTATCATCTCGTCTCTTTCGTTGTAGATATGTGCTTCTTTTTGAAATGCTATTTATCCCGTATTATTCTAACTATTCTGTCTTCTTACATTTTACTGGTAAGCCTATTCCATTCTCTTCTTCTTTTTTGCACTCATTCTTTGATGTTGTTTATTCTGCATATGTGTCTAATCTCAGTACTCATTTATCTGTCCAATAGTGTTTTTGCGATTATTCTTCTTACTATTCAAAACAAGTAATTGGAATTCGTAAATCCTAGGTTTTCATCCAAAGTGACCGAAAGTAGAACCGGAAGTCGATATTTGAACTATTCGTGTAACTTTGCGTCCGTCGATTGATATACGATTTCACTAATTTTGAGTAATTTTTACTAAACTTTCGGTCATAACTGTTTAACCTGAAATGACTTCCAAACCTGAACTAAAAATTCATGCTCGACTTTTCAATAAGCTTCGATTGCTATGTCACAATGTACTATTTCTGCAACTATAATATGGCACTTTCCGGTTAGAATTATTTAATCGGAAATGATGTAAGAATCAAAAATATACATTTGTTTTCATCTTGCTAAGGCACGCCGAATAATATATCGCTTATACTATTTAGGTGACTTTAAAATGGTACTTCCGCTTGCAACTCTAAATCCGAAAGTCGGGCGTCAAATTTCTCATCTTTAATACCACCCTTGGGTTACAAGCTTTCATTCGATATCTCATTTGTCATTCTATCGGTATTAATAACGGAAGAGTTATATTCGCGGACAGACAGTCACGAAACCGGAAATATATATTTGTTCTCGTCTTACTAAGGCGCGTCGAATAATATATCGCTTGTACTATTCTGACGATGTTAAAGCAGTATTTTCGGTTTCATTTCTAAAACCAGAAATCCTTGGTCAAATTTCTACCCCCTTTAGTACCTTCCTTGGTTATAAACTTTCTTTTGACACCTCATTTGTCATTCTACCTAGTATAATGACGAAGAAGTTGTGTTTACGGACGGACAAACATGCATGAAACCGGAAGTATATATTAGTTTTCGTCTTGCTAAGGCCTGTCAACTAATATTTCGCTTGTACTATTTCAGCGATTTTAAAACAATATTTCCGGTTTCAACTGTAAAACCGGAAGTCGGAAATCAAATTTCTAATATACCTCTAATAAAATTTTTGGGTTAGAAATTCCCATTCGACACCTCATTTGTCACTATTTATTTTAATAACGGAGGAGGTATATTCGCCGACAGACAGACTGACGGACGGACAGGCATGAAACCGGAAGTATATATTAATTTGTTCTCATCTTGCTAAGGTGCGTCGAATAATATATCGCGTGGACTATTTCGGTGACTTTATAACAGTACTTCCGGTTGTAACTATAAAACCGGAAGTGCAAGGGCAAATTTACCACATTTAATACTATCCACACAGAGGCGATTAGGCCTTACATGGGCATCATTTTGCAAAGTAAGCCATATTCTAAAAAGCTCAATTCCTAGGTGTATTAAGCGAAAGGTTTATAACCAATGTGTTTTGCCAGTACAAACTTATGAAGCAGAGACTTTAGCACTGACGCAAAAATCAGCAAATAACATCAGAGTCACACAACGAGCCATGGAACGTGCAATGCTGAACGTGAGCCTTCGAGACCACATAACAAACCAACAAATCAGGCAAAGATCAGGAGTTCAAGACGTCATCGAAAACGATACGACGCTTAAGTGGAACTGGGCAGGGCACTTAGCTAGAACACAAGATGGACGGTGGACACAACGAATCATGGAATGGAGCCACAGAAACTATAAAAGAAGCCGAGGACGACCACCGACTAGATGGACCGACGACATTGCAGGAAACTGGCTACAAGAGGCCCAGTGTAGAGAATACTGTAAAGAACTGAGGGAGGCCTACGTCCAGCAGTGGACGCGATTGGCTGATTGATTGATTAATACCATCCTTAGGTTATAAGCTTTCATTCAACATTGCATTTAGCCTCATTTATTATCCTTCTATCTGGTCTAATGACGGGAAGAAGTTGTGTTTATAGACAGACAGACAGACATGCATAAATTCAACGATTTCACATTTTTTTAGAATGGGCGAAAACAATATTTATTTTTATTTATGTAACAGCGATAGTTATATTCTGAATTACAAACATATATACATACCTACCTTAATACATGTGTTAATGAAAATTTAAAGAATTGTGGAAAATTTCTGTGAAACAAAATATCCTCGCGTATGACTATTAATAAAATAAAATATACCTAATGCAATTCAATACATTTTCTAACACATAAAAATGAACAATACCAGTAAATCACCTGTAAGCAAGACGATTGTAAAATATGCGGGATAGAATGATTCAATAGTCGAGCAACAGTGTTGCCAGCTAAGTCGAGGCCATAATGTCGTATGATAGTTTAACACATGAAGGATATACACATTGAATATACACATAAAAGCGACCTCCAACGGCAAATGGCTGAACTATAAGCGACGTTACGGACTCATTTTGTTTTAAGATTTACAGGAATTCTAAGACACCAACAAGATTTGTAACATTTTTGTTTGGTAGGTAGAGGTCTCTAGTTTCTCATTCAACAAAACTTTGGTAGAAAATGACAACCAGTTAAAAGAAATACATGAAAAAAATTACGGACTCCGTATATTGAGGCCGTAAATCGCTCGAGTCCGTTGTGTATGGTCAAAACCTTAATACCGAGTCCGCAATGTTAAGAGGATATATATATATATATATATATATATATATATATATATATATATATATATATATATATATATATATATATATATATATATATATATATATATATTGATGTTTAGCTATATCATACTGATGACGACTAATAAGTCAGAAACACGTGTCTATGGTTGCATTCCATCTTGTGCATATTTTGTTTTTCATACTTATTGCGAGCCATGCCGATATTTATTAACTCGCGCTAACCTCTCCTTGTTTTATATATATATATATATATATATATATATATATATATATATATATATATATATATATATATATATATATATATATATTATATCGCGGAAGGTTCGATCATTAGCCTATGCTAAATAAGACTCATTTGAAGTAGATAATAGGTCATTAAATTTTGTAAATAGTAGAAAGTAATTTTGAATGGGAATTAACTATTTTTTTGGAAATCCATTAAGCATATTTAGAAAGATTAAAAATTGGTTTTGAGGAATACTGCGAATGAGAGTTGGTGGTGGAAGGTTGATTTGTGAATCTGGAAGGGATATTTAGAAAGTAGGGGAATGAATGGAAAAGATAGATCAGAATGTTTTGAGCTGTCGAGAAGTGAAGTCCAGTAGTAGACGGTAGTGTACGGAGAGTGAGAAGGCCGGTGTAGTTCCGTGAGTGTGGAGTATCTATCGTGGAACGAGAGGTAGGCCAGGTCGAGAGTAAAGAACCTCCTTGAGCCAAGAGTGTCCCGGTAGCTGATTGAAGTTTCGAAAAAGGTAGAAACACGGCATCACGACAGAAGCAGGAACGGGAGCTATACGAGCTAGTTTTCAAAGGAGAACATTACTGGAAGCCAGGACGAGGTGTTGATCGCAGCCAAGGATAGCAGGAAACGGGTCTTGTGTGAAGACATTCTCAGTTCACCAGAAAAAGGTCAGTCTCATTTGTTTGGACATGAATGTATGGGTTTTTCGTATTAAATACCACATTTAAAATTGAAGAACATAATCAATAATATCAGAAAAGCTTCATCAAACTTAAATAGAATTGTTGCTAATAAATCATAATAGTTAAATGTTAATAAAAACTTTCAATTGGAAACCAAAAGGAAATAAGATTCCCATGTGTAAATGTTATGTTTAAGAATAATAAGATATAGCAAATATTAAGCAGTGATTGCCATTTAAATAAAATAAACAATATTTTGATTATAATTGTAACCCATATGTGTGTATTATTTTACTCTTTTCTTTCCTATCCCGATTAGGAACCATTGAGAAATACTTAGAAGCCACGTAAGTAAGTAATTAATTTTATAAAAAGCCCTGAGATTTGAAAACATATTGATATGTGATCTGGTAAATAAATTAGATTATTATTAATGCATTGATTAAATTAAATGACATATAAGAATATTATCTCATATCAATAATAAAGATCACATCAACTGTCGTCCAACGTGGAGGGCATTGAAAAGTATTTCTAGTGGCAAATTTGAAGGATAGAAAGAGTAAAGCCGGTATTTGAAGATTTATATGCCTGTGGTAAAAAGTGAGATACTTACATTTGATAACATAAAATTTTAGATCTCTTTTTAGATTTAATAATTTACTTTTACGATATTTACATTTGATATATTTATTGACAATTTATAATATTTGGTTGAGAAAAATTCGTCTTGGTAACATACTAGTAAAATTTCATATTTGGCGGGGATAGTACTTCTTGAAAACAAATGTCTGTGACAAGAAGCCAAAGCAAAGACAACAAAAAACAAAAAGAACATTCAGACCAAGAAGATATTTTAGACACGACAATCATGGCATCAGAACAGCAAGAATTATCAGGAATAGATAAACTATTACAACTGATGCAACTCCAGTCACAAAAACTGGATGAAGCAAAAAGGACAATGGATAAAAATCAGGAAGAAACATCAAAGAAAATGGATGAAACACAACAAAAAATGGATGAAACACAACAAAAAATAGATGAAACACAACAAAAAATGGATCAAAAAATGGATGAAACACAACAAAAAATGGATGAAGCAAAAAGGACAATGGATAAAAATCAGGAGGAAACAAAACTAGCAATGGATGAAGCATCAAAGAAAATGGATAAAGTGGATCAAAAAATGGATGAAACACAACAAAAAATGGATGAAACACAACAAAAATTGGATCAAAAAATGGATGAAACACAACAAAAAATGAAACAAGCAATAGAAGAGAACAACAAGAAAATGGAGGAACGCATAGGAAAGTATGAAAAGGAAGTAAAAGGATGTTTGACAATAATCAAGATCACAACAATATATATATATATATATATATATATATATATATATATATATATATATATATACAGTATGTCTCTGTAAGTTGTATCCATATGGAAAACTTTTTTATTATTAATTTTGCGAAAAAAGTCATTCTTTATAAAAAGCTCTGCATGGTCCAAAACCTAAGATTTAACCATCAAATATCAAATTTTTTGAATATTATACGAGGTATGTCAAAAAGTTTGAATTTCACTCAAGAGTAAAATAGCTTTATTTTTCGTAATATTGGAAATTGCTATTAAGAAAAGTTGTTTGGAATTAAAAACTATATTCTAATATGCAATTACATCCTTCTAATTGAAAAAAATTTTTTTTGAGAAATTATGGATAACTATCATTATTTTTTCAGTTATTTCAATTCTGGTAACTCATTTATTATTAATTTTACGAAAAAAAGTGATTCTTAATAAAAAGTTCTGGATGGTCTAAACCTTAAAATACAAAAATC
Organism: Diabrotica virgifera virgifera; assembly: GCF_917563875.1. Taxonomy (NCBI): domain Eukaryota; kingdom Metazoa; phylum Arthropoda; class Insecta; order Coleoptera; family Chrysomelidae; genus Diabrotica; species Diabrotica virgifera. The sequence continues at coordinate 180,537,864 of NC_065443.1, read as the reverse complement.
TTATACCAAATTTGATCAATTTTATACGAGGTATGTCAAAAAAGATAAATTTAGATCAAAAGTAAAGTACCTTTATAGTTCAGAATATTTCAATTAGAAGGATGTAATTACATACTGAAACATAGTTTTTAATTCTAAATAACTTTTCATAATAACAATTTTCGATATTGTGAAAAATAAACGTATTTTACTCTTGAGCGAAATTCATATTTTTTGACATACCTCGTATAAAATTGATAAAATTTGACAAAAGATGGTTGTATTTTAGATTTTAGACCATGCAGAACTTTTTATTCAGAATCACTTTTTTTCGTAAAATTAATAATAAAAGAGTTATCTGAATTAAAATAACTGAAAATAATGTTAGTTATCCATAATTTTTCAAAAAAAAATTTTTTCAATTAGGATGTAATTGCATACTAGAATACAGTTTGTAATTCCGAACAACTTTTCATAATAGCAATTTTCAATATTGTGAAAAATAAAGCTACTTTACTCTTGTGTGAAATTCAAACTTTTTGACATACCTCGTATAATATTCAAAAAATGTGACATTTGATGGTTAAATCTTAGGTTTTTGATCATGCAGAGCTTTTTATAAAGAATAACTTTCTTTCGTAAAATTAATAATAAAAAAGTTTTCCATATGGATACAACTTACAGGGGCATACTGTATATATATATATATATATATATATATATATATATATATATATATATATATATATATATATATATATATATATATATTATCTCATATTATATATGCTTTCTGTTGTTTTCCGTGTTTGACTCCACGTTGAATAATTTTGGTTTTGAGAAAAACCATTTTGACGTTTTGGCAAAATCACACTTGCCATTGTCAAGTCAGCTAGTTCCGCTTCTCGCTGCTGCTTGAAGTAATGTTTGATTCAGAGTTGAGACTACGTAGATCCATTGATAACGCCCGAGAGGCAGAAATAGCTATCTGGAGATGGTGGTCCAACTCTGAATCAAATAAAAGCAAAAACTGCATTTTCTCTGAAATATAAGAGGTCTCTTGATTTCGTTTTACAGCAAAATCATTATTTGAAGATATTTTTATTGTTAAATTTTTAGGTTATTGTGGGAAAAACAAAATAAGAAGGATGGGCCCTCACAGTTTGTTCCATCCAACATGGCTGTAAATTTTGTACAGCATAATAGGTTTAATACAGGAGCGAGTGAAATTCCGCCAAAGAAGGCTAAAATGGAGGAAAAACCGAAGAAAAAGGATGAAAAAGCTACGGACGATTATTATTATGAAAGATTCAAAAAACAGTTTAAAAGATAATATTAAATGTTTTAGTAAAAAAACTATAGTTTTATCATAGATATAGTAATAAACTGTATTTGAAAATTTTAAACTAGACATGTATTTACAGCTTAATTGAAAAATAATCGTTTCAAAGTGTTTTAATATTAGAATATATACTGTGATGGTATGTTCCAGCCAAATGCTTTAATCTTTTTCTTAGGAATATTAAATGACGTCATTGATTAAAAATATTTAATTTTTTTCTAAATTATTACAAACCTAAGACATTACATTAAAACTTATCTACTAAGTTCAAAATATGTTGCTGTTCTTGATCTTTCCATTCTTTATCGCCCTCCTCTCCTAAATTACCAGCATATTCCCTCATGATATGTCTAATGGTTTTCAACGAGGCACCGCGAAGATTCAAAATTTGCATGACCCTGTGTTTTATGCTTCCAGGTCCCGCTGCACATACTTCTACAATGATGTAGTCTACTAGCTGAAGAGTAAACAAACCACCTAAAAGTATAAAGTTTTTAGTTTTGTTTAAGTTTTTAATCCTCCGGCGGCCGTGCTAGTGGTCCTCTATGCCGCCTTTCTACTAATTTCAAGATTCCGTAAAATATTATTAGTTACTTCCACTTATCCGCCTCACTATTCTCAAATAACTACACTCACCGGCACAAAATTCCGCCACCAAAAATTTTTGATTAAGTTTGACAATCTATAACTTTTTATTTGTACTCCGATTTTCAAGATTCTTGCATCAGTTTGTAGGTACATGTATTGATGTCGTTTGTTATTATTTCGGTAACAAAATTTTTTTGCTTTATATATTATGGCATTATACGGGGGTGAATGAAAGCGTTGTTTTTTCTGTTAAATTAAAAAAATTCTGTGGAAAAATTGGAGGGCTGATTTTGTGTCATATTCCTTTTATATTATCCTGTAGGTATCACTAAGGTTTTGTTTTTTGAATTATCCAAATATCTCTTTAACTGTAAGAGCTGTAAATAAAAACACTGCTCTGAAGGTTTATTTAGTTAAAAATATCAAACGCGCTAAACTTAACAAAACAAAATTAACAACAAAACAATTCAATAGCGCGTATATCCACCTCTTGCAGCAACGACTGCTCGCAATCTGTTTAGCATCGAATAAATATGGGGTTATCCTTGCCTGGGGAATAGCCCGATAAACCTCTACCAGGACCATAACTGTACCAAATTTTCTGGAGGTCTAGGATGACGGCGAATAGCTTTATTTAATTCATCCCATAAATGCTCAATAAGATTGAGATCTGGGCTGCATGAGGGCCACTCTAATCTTATCAATCTAACCTCTATTTTATGAGACAATCAGTGTTTTTATTTACAAAAAATGGTACAGCTCTTACAAGAAAAGAGATATTCGGATAATTCAAAAAACACAATTTTAGTGATGCCTCCGGGATAATATGACAGGACTAAAAAACAAAATCAAATATTCTATAAATTGTCAAACCTAATCAAAAAATTTGGGTGGCGGAATTTTGTGCCGTTGAGTGTATATTGGGTAACTCACGACGCACATACCGCCTCGGTATATGATTTCTTTAGTTGCCAGTACGACGCTGAAGTAATAGGTGTTGAATTGTCGGCATTCCGTGCCGTAGCGCGCCCGATAATATGAGTAAACAGTGGCACAAGCCCCAAAATCAAAGCAAAAAATACAATAACAGTTCGTCCTGGATCCAAAGGATCAGCAAAAATATTTCGACTAAATTCGAAATAGGAGAATGATTTATTATGTAGAATATTAATTATTGTTGTACTTTTTTGAAGTAAAAAGATTTTTTTAACTATCAAATATTTACTATTACGTATATTAAGGCTATGGGTACATAATTCGCAAATATTTTACGTGTATCCCTACTTTTTCTGTCTTTACACGGCAAATTACGTGTAGTAAAATTCACACTGGTATGGATATGTAAACATTACTAGAATGTCATTCTACTTGAAAATGTCATCATTAATTTAAAGAGATGGGTTTTGAATGTTCTTGGATAACTGTTATTTTTATAATTGCAAATTATTAATTCAGTTAATAAATGTGATAATTTTTTCACTAACTATGTATTCAGTGATTGTAATAATTTATTTGTACAACAAAGACTAATACTTAATCGAGAAAAGAAGAAAAGTGTTAAAGTGATTTTTTAATAATATATTGTTATGGAACGCTTACAATTTTGAACATCTTTAACAACAAAATACTTGGATCACAGAATATATTATCCTGATGTATTCTCTGCTTGGATCTTCCACAAATAATACACAATAAATAACTTTTTATTAAGTTCACGTCTTAAATCAGTTATTTATCAAATACACTATATATCAATAATATTTAATCAATAACTCAACATATTCCCGATGCAATGTCAAATATTTAAAATTTGTATCTGATTGTCAGTGTCTGACTGACAATATATGCTGACAATATTATATTCGGCTGAGTGCGTTGTAAGACAAAGATAGATTTGGAAAATATTACCACGGCATTGTGTTAATTTTTTTCGAATCATGAAAAAACTAATAAATATTTTTGAAAAATTTAAACGCAGAATGAAAGACTAAATTATTACCGAGGGCCGAAAGTCCCTTAGAATAAATAAAAAGTTTATTTTGAATGATATATTTGAAATTAAAAATCATACTAAATTTTCTCTTAGTTTTTCACCCCTGTAACTTATTAAAATAAACATTATAGAAGTTCTCAGGGACTTTCGGCCCTCGCTAATAACGTAATCTTTCATTCTGCGTTTAAATTTTTCAAAAATACTTATTAGTTTTCTCAGGATTCGAAAAAAATGAATCCCCATTTGAATAGCATTGCAGCCGAAAATACGTACCGATCCTCTTAAGGATAAGTATGAATCTTTTGAATTTAATTTATACGTTTTTCTGCTTGCAGCATAAAGTTCCGCAACGTGCCCGTTCTTATGATTTTTAAAAGCGCGCCTGCCCGAGTGTAGAAGAAATAACAATTATACGCTAATCACAAATCCTATATTAGTTAACAGGTTAATTATTAGATGAAAAACATTTAGTGATCTAGGAAATTTTTCAGTACACATTTTGTAATATACAGTTTATCCCAAACCCTTTTTTGAGTTTGTCATTCATTTTGACGTCATATAAAGGCGGAAATACATATTTGCGCCGCGAACTCCGCGCCGTGTGAGCGCCGCGCGTTTTAGGCGCGGTTATTGTTCGTTAAAATTTTTCATTTTGACGACCCAGAGGAAACATACGAACGTTTAGTAATTGTAGATAATCATGTCTCTGTCCTGTACTTCTACTACATCTTATTTTATTATTACATATTCTGAAACTATTTTCTTGTGTCATCTTATGCAATTTACTATTTTATGTGGAATAAGCCACAGTTTGCGAACATTTCGGGAACTACCTTTTCGCTTCCCGGCGACACAAATATAATGGTAGGGGAGCCCAAGCGGGGATTTTTGCAGTTACTCGAGCGCGTCAGATTATCATATGGGGAGAAACGTTGTACCCTGCAGATGTACCTCCACCATCTATTGGCTCTTAACACAGGGGGGTTCGTTCAGGGGGGCCCGAAAAAAAAATCTATCCTTAAAAATACTCGAAATTGTCAGATTAAGATTAGGTAAGTTAAGTACATGCAAAAGAGTCTATATTTCAAAAATATGACGATTTGAGCGGGGTGTACGGAAATGGGCGAGTCAAAAAGTTTCACAAAAAAAAGCGAATATTTTGCGAAATGAACGTCAGATTGAAAAACTAAAAATTGCGTGTTCAATGTTTTTCAAAAATCTATCGAAAAATACCAAACATGACCCCCACGGAGAGGGCGGGGGGGGGGGGGGGGAATTTAAAATTTTAAATACAAATCCCGCGATCTTTCGCAAAATAAACATCATATCGAAAAACTGCAAAATACACTTTACCAATATTTTTAAAAAATCTATCGAATGGTTCCAAACACGACCCCCACAGGGGTGAGGTGGGGGGCTTACTTTAAAATCTTAAGTGGTAGCCCCCATTTCTTATTGCAGATTTGGATCGTTTGTATAAAAATAAACAACTTTTATTCGAAACAATTTTTCTAATTATGGATAGATGGCGCTGTAATCTGAAAAAAGATTGTAGGAAATGGAAAATTAAATTAAAAAATGGGAAGTCCCCACTAAAATGGAAAATTTTACTTAACTTTTTTTGGTTTTAGGACCTAATAATCACAGCCCAATAGGTCCCCAAAGCGCTCGAGTGACTGCACATTTAGCATACTTTGCTCCCCTACCATAATATATCTGCTTGTTCCTACAACCAGAAACAAAATTAGAGAACTATAGGTTCTTCCACGTTGTGCGTTACCTTTTTCGTTTTCCGGTGACACAATTGTAATGTATCTGCTTGTTTCAACTCCGTTGCTTCACCAGAAGCGAAGTTAGAGAACTATTGGCTCTTCCAAGTTGTGCGTTACCTTTTTGGCTTTCCGGTGACTCAATTATAATATATCTGCTTGTTCCAACTCCGTTGCTTCACCAGAAGCGAAGTTAGGAAACTATAGGCTCTTCCAAGTTGTGCTTTACCTTTTTCGTTTTCCGGTGACCCAATTATAATATATCTGCTTGTTCCAACTCCGTTGCTTCACCAGAAGCGAAGTTAGGAAACTATAGGCTCTTCCAAGTTGTGCATTACCTTTTTCGTTTTCCGGTGACCCAATTATAATATATCTGCATGTTCCAACTCCGTTGCTTCACCAGAAGCGAAGTTAGAAAACTATTGGGTCTTCCAAGTTGTGCGCTACCTTTTTGGCTCTCCGGTGACCCAATTATAATATATCTGCTTGTTCCAACTCCGTTGCTTCACCAGAAGCGAAGTTAGAAAACTACTGGGTCTTCCAAGTTGTGCGTTACCTTTTTGGCTTTTCGGTGACCCAATTATAATATATCTGCTTGTTCCAACTCCGTTGCTTCACCAGAAGCGAAGTTAGAAAACTATTGGGTCTTCCAAGTTGTGCGTTACCTTTTTGGCTTTCCGGTGACCCAATTATAATATATCTGCTTGTTCCAACTCTGTTGCTTCACCAGAAGCGAAGTTAGAAAACTATTGGGTCTTCCAAGTTGTGCCTTACCTTTTTCGCTTTCCGGTGACTCAATTATAATATATCCGCTTGTTTCAACTGCGTTGCTTCACCAGACACGAAGTTAGAAAACTATAGGTTCTCCAAGTCGTGCGTTACCTATTTCGCTTTCCGGTGACACATAATATATATCTGCTTATGAATGTTTTTTTGATATTGATAACTATTTCGGAAGTGAAAGTCGAAAGGTCAAGTAAACTTGATTTCAAACTCGAATTTTGGCTTATGCCCAATAGTCCAAGTAATGAAGCTTAAAATAGGACAAAACCTCGCAATTTTTACAGAATGGATCGATTTGCTTGAAAATTTGAGAATAAGTAGTGGATAGTCCAAGGATTAAAATCTATATGATGCCAAAAGGCGCTTTTACCATGGGGGTGGTTGCCACCCCATGTCGGGGGTGAAAATTTTGTATTATATTTTGACCGCAAAAGTTGGTAAAAACATTCATTCTAAGCAAAAAATGTTCTATACATTTTTTTGATAAAATTAATAGTTTTCTATTTATTCGCTATCAAAAGTGTTAGTTTTATATTAAAAAAATTAATGTTTTTAATCAGTTTTCTGCCAATAACTCAAAAAGTTTTTGTTTTATCGAAACCACTTTGCTTAAAAAAATGTACCTTTTGAAAAAATCAACAAAACCGTGTTTTTAAATTTTCTTTAAGACCAATAGTAATCGAGGTATACTTTATTATATGTTAGGGCTTCTTCGGCAAATGCTAAATACTGTAGTTTCAAAGTCAAAAGACGGGAAAACTATGCATTTTTCGAGGATCACTTGTTTAAACTAATTTGAAGTATTTAAAAATATTTATCTTCAACAATAAAAAAAAGTCTTTAGCTCAAAAATTAGGTGGCTTATAATGAAAAGAATGTCAGACCCTATATTTTTCAGCGAAAAAGTGATCGAAAGCAAACCCCTAATCACCACCCTGATTAAAATTAGTCATTGACCTTATTTCATCTTCTTTACTTATGTATTATTAATAGGTTCAAGAAGTTTAACTGGTTTAGAATGATTAGTTTTAAAGAAAATGGAGTCAAAAGCAAATATCGAATTTTTGAAGTTTGGTAAAAAATTCCCTTTTCTTCAGAATAGAAAGATTATCATCAGAGATACAAAAAAATATTTAAATATAAAATTGTAGGTTATTTAATTCCCAAGAACTTGGTTTGCAAAAATTTTCTCTACGGTAAAAATTGAGTGAGCTATGTACAATTAAATCTTGTAATAACATGCAAAAATCACCTTTACCAACCCTTTCAAAGTCACCACTTTTTGCGACTGAGGATTTTAAAAGGATTTGGTATTAACAATCTTATAGATCTTGTAAAAACCTACCAAATTATTTTTTAACAAACTTTCTAAGATAAAAATTAAAAAGGTTACGGTTAAAAAATCAATATATTTTTTTCAAAACAAAAAAAAAAGAAATCCAATTGGAAGCATAATAATATTTAGCTTTGGTTTTAGTCATTGGTCTTATTAATTCTTTTTTATTTATGTATTATTAATAGATTTTAAAAGTTTGACTGGCTTAGAAGGATGTTTTTAAAAAACTAGAGTTAAAAGCGAATAACGACTTTTTGTAGTTTGGTAAAAAATGCCATTTTCTTCAAAATAGAAAGATTAGCATCAGATATACGAAAAAATGTTTTAATACGAAATTGTAGGTTATTTAATTCCCAAGAACTTAGTTTGAAAAAATTTTTTCTACGGCAAAAATTGAGTAAATGGTAAATGAGTATATATCGAAAAACACTGATTTTTTCTATATAAAACTAACACTTTCGATAGCGAATAAATCGAAAAGTATTAATTTTATCAAAAAAATGTATAGAACATTTTTTGCTTAGAATGAATGTTTTTATCAACTTTTGCTGTCAAAATATAATAAAAAATTTCCACCTTTAAGATGGGGTGGCAACCGACCCCATGGTAAAAGCGCCTTTCGGCATCATATAGATTTTGATCCTTGAACTATCCACTACTTATTCTCAAATTTTCCAGCAAATCGATCCATTCTGTAAAAATTGCGAGGTGAAATGCTTCGGTTCCTGGACTACAAATAAAATAGTAAATCTTATTTTTAATACATGTTATTTTTAGTACAACAATGAACTAACATTTTTTAAAAAGGTCCGCATGTACATTTTTTTATTTCAGCTTCTATTTCCGTTCAGATCGGATTTAAGTTGTTTCTTTAAATTAAATGGTTCTTTATTGAGGATCCCACAATAATTATTTTCCGCGGTAAACATCAATTTCCTTCCGACAGTTCCGACCATTCCATTACTAACAAATATTCAACTCATACGCGCCAAAACCAACAAACCACTCGCAAACCCGTCCAAATACGTATTGCGAACCATCAAAGCGTTTGTTGAAAAACCGACAGAATTTAGATCGTGGTGCGCCGTGTGCGTGCCGTTTGTGCGTCACTTGAAAACACGTACTAATCTGACGAATACGCTGCGCGCGAGCGGCTCGCACACCGAGCAGAGCGCATATGTATCTCCGCCTTAAGATTTAAGAATGTCGCGAATCGCTGCACGACATTTTAGTTAAATCTGACAGTTGTCAGAATATTTATATTTATGTTTATATAAATATCAATATTTATATAAATATTTGCCAGAATATTAATATTTTAAAATATTTTAAGGAAAAAATAAATATAGATAATCCGCTCCGCGGATAACCCGCTAGCGGATAAACGGGGGTTGACTGTACATCTATAAGTATAAATCGCTTTAATATGGAAATACCCTTCAACGAATACATAATTTTTTTAAGTTCTATGTAATAATAATCACGGACGTACGTTTTTTCTGTAACTTCGAGCTTAATGCGTTATAGCGAATTCGACAAACTATGACGCACTAAAAAAAGGGGTTTGCGATAAACTTGTAATATGACATAATTCTCGTCCCTATCAATTATTCCAAATAGTCTCACAATATATAATAATAATTCTTTTGTCGATAAGCAAATAAACAAGTAGTACCGAGGATGATAATTATTAATAAAAAAAACTAAATCATTACTAATATTTTTAAGTTGATTTGATATTGATTCTAATTAGTCTTATTAATGATTTACCTTCAAGTCTTTTTAAATAAACGGCATCTTCTTCTTCATTGTCTTCTTCGATTGTATCATCGATAGCTTCAATTTTTTCCAAATATTTGAAATGTAATTCAAGTAGCCGGTCTACTTTCTCGTGATCGTTTTCTGTAAATTTACTGACTAATCTCTGTCTTTGTGAGCCTCTGCAGTTTCTCAACATCGAAGCTATTATAGAACACACATGCTCTTCGTGCTCTTCAGTGGACAATACTTTTCTTCTATTCTTCTTAGGTGTCTTCATGAATAATGGAAAGATAGTACGCAGACCAAGAATATCTACAAATTTATTACAGTTGTCTTTACCTTGAGGACCTGACATAGCGTAATCTAATACTTTTAGGGAGCCATTTCTGGAGGTTTTCTTTTCTCTTAACATCAGATTCATTAGCTGTAAGCCTATAAAATTTGCAATATTAAAAATACTTGGTGGTGTATTATACAGAGAGAAAATACAAAAGTTTAGATATACATAATTGAAATACTGACGAGAAACGGAATTGGAAAGGAAGGAGCATTCAGTTGTCACAGCTGCAGTTTCTGTTCTAGTAAGGAAGAAAATATCTTAGGATCGAAGATTCTTCCGATATTAAATAGGAAGGGAAAAATATATTATATCGTTAGAGGCAAATAAGCACTAGTAGTTCAGGGAAATAAGCAAAAAATGTATATGTTTGTAACACTGACCCCTCTAGGTAAACGACAGTTGTTTTGAGTAGTATGGATTTCAATAGCAAGAATATACACTAAGCGCCAAAATCAACGTACCACCTTAAAAATGGGACATTTTTAATGTCTCATATTTCCTAAACCTGTTGTCCGATTTTAGTGATTTTTTTAATATGTTATAGCTTTATTCTTGAAGAATATCGGTGTAATAATATTGTTGCTAATCAGATAAGTGTCATTGTATACCGGGTGTAACAATGATAGTGTGTTTTTTCCTCAAAGTTTGGAACACCCTGTGGAATATTCTAGAGCAGCGGTTCTCAATCTTTTTGAGTCATGTACCATCTAAAGTTTCTTTTATTATATTTCTATATTTTTAGATTGTATAATCAAGACTTACTATGTACTACTATTTTAAGTTTTTGTGTTTCGTGTACCACCGCAAATAATGATATGCACCACCAGTGGTACATGTACCACAGATTGAGAACCGCTGTTCTAGAGTATATATCAACTGTAACCTTAAGCTGTCTTAACATTTTGCTTTTTGATTCGTTCGCTTATGTTGGATAATAAAAAAGTTAGGTACTTTAACAACTAGCAACGTTTTTCATCAATACAGGGTGTTTTTAAATAAGTGCTACAAACTTTAAGGGGTAATTCTGCATGAAGAAATAATGACCGTTTGCTTTATAAACATGTGTCCGCAAATGCTTCTTTTCCGAGATACGGGATGTTGAATTTTTTCTTACAAACTGACGATTTATTTATTGCTCTAAAACCGGTTAAGATATGCAAATGAAATTTGGTAGGTTTTAAGAGGTAGTTATTGCGCATTTTTTGACGTACAACTAAGAATTTTATATTCACCATTGGCGTGCATACGGGTCATATTACCCGGTCATATTACCCGTATGCACGCCAATGGTGAATATAAAATTCTTAATTGTATGCCAAAAAAATGCCCAATAACCACCTCTTAAAACCTACCAAATTTCATTTGCATATCTTAACCGGTTTTAGAGCAATAAATAAATCGTCAGTTTGTAAGAAAAAATTCAACATCCCGTATCTCGGAAACGAAGCATTTGCGGACATACGTTTATAAAGCAAACGGTCATTATTTTTTCATGCAGAATTACCCCTTAAAGTTTGTAGCAGTTATTTAAAAACACCCTGTATTGATGAAAAACGTTGCTAGTTGTTAAAGTACCTAACTTTTTTATTATCCAACATAAGCGAATGAATCAAAAAGCAAAATGTTAAGATAGCTTAAGGTTACAGTTGAGTTTTAATTTCAATATTTTATATATGCTAGAATATCCCACAGGGTGTTCCAAACTTTGAGGAAAAAACACACTATCATTGTTACACCCGGTATACAATGACACTTATCTGTTTAGCAACAATATTATTACATCAATATTCTTGAAGAATAAAGCTATAACATATTAAAAGATACACTAAAATCGGACAACAGGTTTAGGAAATATGAGACATTAAAAATGTCCCAATTTTAAGGTGGTGCGTTAATTTTGGCGCTTAGTGGTATGTTTCCTGCAGTCGATTTTTGGACTTAATTAGTTATTAACAAATTAAGGTCAAAAAACGATAAATTTTCGCTTTTTTCGTCTTTCAGCAAAAAGTTAAACATTTGATCAAATTTGAGAGGAAGAAACTTATGTCATATAACAACTTTCAAAATTGCGTTTTTTTAAGTTTCTGTGGTTATTTATTACTTGGAAAATTGCAAAGTCAGAAATTTTGGATTTTTATAGTTAAAAACTGTTTTAAAATTCCAAACTTAGAACCTTCATATTACATGGAATGTCGGGTGCTTTGGTGCGTAAAATATGTTCAAGATTTCAAAGTTATTGGTCAAATAGCTTTAAAGTTATTTTATTTACTTATCACAAATTAAAATTTTTTGCAATAATATAAATCAGAAAATAATAGTTACAGTAAGTAATTTTACGGTTAGCTTATGAAAGAAGAAGTTTTTACCCCTTCAATATTATTATTATAAAATGTTATTAAATATTATAATACCAATTACACTGCCATATACCAAGTTATTGGTCAAATAGTTTTAAAAGTTATTTTATTTGCTTATCCCAAATTAAATTTTTTTGCAATAATATAAGTCAGAAAATAATAGTTGCAGTAATTTTACGGTTAGCTTATGAAAGAATAAGTTTTACCCCTTCAATATTATTAAATATTATAAAATGTTATTAAATATTGTAATACCAATTAGAATAACATTTTAACTATTGCCTACTGGAAAATTATTTTTAATGATTAGAAAGCTTGCATTTTTTCTCAAATTTTAAAAGAAACAAAGTTGTCCTACAACAATTTGGGACGAAGTTAAACGGTTCACAGACGATTCGATCTGTCGTCCAACTTTTACAAATAAAGCGGTTTTAGCAACACTGTAGAGTGGGATTATTGTGCCAGGGTCACAAAATTACAGTAAATTTGAAAAAAAAAAATAGTAGATGGGAAAAAATAATCTTCAAATTTAATTGTATCGCAATAAATAATAATGGTTAATAATTCTTTATTGTTTTTATGAAAGTGTTCTATGCTTCGAATTTGGAACATTAAAACTTTGAAATATGTTCTTTCAAATGAAGCTAATTAGATGCTTTTAATTGTTATAAACAAAGCTGCTGTGAATTAAAATATAGGAACTAAAGTCGTCCCAAATTGACCTAGGATACCTTTTGTTCTTTTGGAATTTGTGAAAAAATGCACTTTCCAATCGCGAAAAATAATTTTCCTGCAGGCAATGGTTAAAAAGTTATTCTAATTGTTTATAAGCAAAAAATCGACATGTATTTGCAAATTGATTTTACAATATTAAAAATTGTTTTTCTTCTTTTTTTTTAAATAAGATTGAAGGGGTAAAACTTCTTCTTTCATGCGCTAACCCTAAAATGAATGTAACTTTATTATTTTCTGACTTATATTGTTGCAAAACAAATTAATTTGGGATAAAAAATAGCTTTTAAACTATTTGACCAATTACTTTGAAATTTTGATCCTATTTTAAGAACCACAATACCCAACAATCCACTGAATATGAAGGTTTTAAGGCCATTTAAAAAAAATATGAACATTTGTAAAAAACCAAAATTTGACTTATTTTGCAATTTTCTGAGCAACAAATGAGGATAGAAACATTTAGAAAAAGCCATTTTGAAAGTTTTTATGTGACGTATAAGCTTCTTACTCTCGAATTTGTTTTAAATGCTTCACTTTTTGCTGATTGACGAATAAAGCGAAAATAAACCGTTTTTTGACCTAAATTTGTTAAAAGCTAAATAAGTCCAAAAAATCGACTGCAAGAAACACATAGGTTTTTGTTATCTTTGTAAAACAACAGTAGTTTGCCCGAAGGGGTTAGTGTTACCAGAAAAACCTTATTTCCCTGGACTATAGAGCCCCAGCACTGCCTCTAGTGCAGTGTGTACGTATCTATGCATTTAAATCAAAGCGAACACAAACGAACGAACAAATTCGTTCTTTAAAATTAATTATTGTATTTGTACAGCGAATCAAACACGACCTGACGAATTCGTCCAAGTTTTTTCCAGTTATGGATAGATGGCGCTATAATCGAAAAAAAAAGATTGTTGGAAATGGAAAATTAAATTAAAAATGGAAAGTCCCCACTAAAGTGGAAAACTTTACTTAACTTTTTCTGGTTTTAGGACCTACTCCTCACAATCCAATAGGTCCCCATAACGCTCGAGTGACTGCATATTTAGCATACTTTCCTCCCGTACTAGGGCGTAGCGAACGAATTTGTTGGCAAGAGTACTATTTTAATACTAATTTACTTACAAATTAGTTTGAGAAGGCTGTTTGTTGTGTAGTTCTGAGAACTTATATATGTAAATAATTTTGCAATATGAAATGGACGAATGAAAAGAAACTTCAATTAATTGAATTATATAGAAACAAAATCAAAACAATAACCTACCTGAATTAAGACACGAAATAGAAATCAGTTTTCAGGAAGTAAAGATAGCCATAAATTCACTCAAAAATAGAAAGTCACCAGGACCAGACGGAATAACCAACGAGCTTCTAAAATACGGAGGAGAAAGTATAACCCTAGAGATGACAAAACTTATACAAAACTAATATTGCACTGCAAGATACCAGACGCATGGAGGAACAGCATAATGATACCAATGTTCAAGAAAGGAGACAAAGAAGACCCTAACAATTATAGAGGTATAAATCTACTAAACACCGCACTTAACCTAACCAACAAAATCAATAAACTAATAACAACTTTATCAGATGAACAACAAGGATTCGGATCCCGAAGATACTGCGTAGACGCCATATTTGTACTGAGACAAATCACAGAAAGGGCCATTGAGTACAATAAACCAGCATATCTATGTTTTATAGACCTGACAAAGACTTTCGATCGCATCCAAGTCGAAGACGTCTTACATTTACTGTATAGAAGAAACATACCAATCAATATATACAATTCATCGAAAACATTACTTTCATAATCGAATACAGGCGAACATAAATGGAAAACTAACGCAGTTTATACCAGTAAAAAGTGGAGTCAGGCAAGGTGACTCGTTAAGCCCACTGCTCTTTAATATAATAATGGACGAAATAATAGAAGCAGTACGTAAAGGTCATGGTTACAGAATTGGGAACAAATAAATCCAAATATTATGTTATGCAGACGACGCCGCATTAACCCACATACTACTACTGTCCTTTTAAAAGGCAATCGATCTATTTCCCTTAAATTGATAACTTAAACTTACCGTTGATAGATGGCGCCTGTGGGGTTTACTGTCAAACATATAGATCAAGATATTTAATCAGTTGCTCGCTTGAAAAGTTTGTTTACGTACCGGCATAGTATTGTTTTCTTTTGTTTTTTAATTAAACATGGATACTGCTAATTGGAGGTAAGTTTTTTTTAATTACAAATCAAATGTGGGCGTTTTACATGATTTGCTAGTCATTGCTTTACTTACGTGTAATTATAGTGGAAATATTGCTTTGAGTTTTTTATTACTTTCTTGTGTACGGCCATTTTTGTTTTGTTCTTTTAAAAGGACAGTAGTAATAAGCACTACAAAATGGATATTTTTTAGGAAACCGTTAAAATTGCATGAGTTAATTGCAGAACTTGAGACAGATGAGATTCCAACGCCTCCTGATGGTATAATTCTTTTTCCCCCAGACAATGCAAATGATAATATAACAGATTGCGATTCAGGAGACGAGGATGTCACAGCGATAGACCATTTACCAGGAAGCCAGCTGAGGAATGACGTGGAGATTATTTTCGACAATCAAGATCAGAGTGCAGAAGAGTCGGATTCCGACGACTACACCTCTTGCCACACTACGCAAAGAAGAAACAAAACCATCGATTATTCTCGAAAAACTAGGATCTGCACAATGGCTTATAGGTGATCTGTACCAGCATCCTAAAGATGTTTACTGGAGACCAGAAATCGGACCTAAACAAAATCGCATGCCATTACAACTCTTCAGGCTATTTTTTGACGACAACCTATTCAATATGATAACATATACAAATACATACGCGGCACAAAAAAACTTGACTAGTGATGTTACAGATAATGAAATTAGGTGTTTTGTGGGTGTGCTTATTTTGAGTGGCTACGTGCTGTTACCAAAAAGATATATGTATTGGGAAAATCGTGATGACAGTCACAATGAAAAAGTCGTTGGAGCTCTATCGAGAGATAGACTTTCCCATATAATGAAAATTCTTCATGTGTGTGATAATAATAGTTTGGACAAAACAGACAAGTTTGCTAAAATACGGCCATTATATGATGCATTGAATAAGAATTTTTTAAATCACGCTCCTTTCGAACTAGAACATAGCCTACATGAAGGTATGGTACCATATTTTGGAAGGCACCCTACGAAACAAACTCATTCGTTGGGGTTATAAGCTTTGGATGGGTACTCTCCGTCTAGGTTATATTGTATGGTTTACACCGTATCAAGGCAACTCAGTGCAAATACCAGCCTCATACAAAAACTTGGGTCTTGGTTCGTCGGTTGTTTTGTCTTATGCAAATGTGCTTCAATCACGCTGGCCAAAAACGAAATTCCACCTTTTTTGACAACTTCTTCTCATCCATGCATCTACTAAATGAGTTAAAAACTAGAGGTCTTTTCGGTACAGGTACAATAAGGTACAGCTGGTTCCAAAAAAAACTGATACGACTCTTGAAGCGTATTTTGTAGAAAATTGAGCAGTGTATTTTGAAGGATAAATACTTATTATTTACATACTGTCAATGTCACTACCAAATCTTAAAATTTGTCAGATAACTTATTCTGTACAACCTCAAAAAATGACTCCACAGGCTGGCAAAGAACTAAAATCAAGAATTGTAACGAAATTAGAAGATGTTTGGTCACTATCTGCCGTAGCGTACCATTTTAACGTAAGCAAAATAACCGTTTTTAATATTGATAAAAGATGGGAGAGAACAAGAAACTCTCGAAAGAAAGCATGGTTTGGGAAGAGCTCTCTGAAAAGAAGACAATTTCATAGTTCCTTTCAGGCAGATGGAGCAAAGACTACAAGCTGTTATCACTGCTGATGGAGATAATACAAAATATTAATTTTATTTTTACATACCTAAATTTAGTATAGTTTTGGTCTTTCAGACCCTCGCTTTCTTTCGAGAGTTTCTTGTTCCCTCCTTTTTTTATTAATAGAAAAACTGTGGTTTTGCATATGTTAAAATGTTTTGCTGCCTCTGATAGTGCCCAGTTATCATTTAATTTGGTGACAATTATTACTTTAATACACATATTGTTGAATTAAGTCGTTTGTTTTATTCCTTAATAATAATAAAAATGATAACAACCCTATTTTAAAAATTTAGACCTTAATAATTATTACAATTTATGAATTAACATATGTAATCAGTTGTTTGTTTGTTTATTTTAACTGACTTTGACAGTCTGTCATAATAAATATAATATAATGTCAGACCAATCAAATACACTGCTCAAAATAATCAAATCTTACTAAGAGTCGTATCAGTTTTTTTAGGAACCAGCTGTACAATAGAACACTAAAATGCCCTCTATTCGCTCCAACAGCTATGAAAAAAAAGGAAAGGGGAACTTACGATTACAGATTAGATAAAAACACAGGAATTGTGGTTTGTCGCTGGCACGACAATAGTGTCGTTACAATTGCATCTAACTTTTGTTCGGTAAAACCATATCACCTAGTCAAACTGTTTTCCCGTAAGGAGAAGAGACACATTTTTGTTTCTCAACCAAATATGATAAAGCAATACAATTCTTTAATGGGTGGCGTAGACCGCTGTGACCAAAATATTAGTCTTTACCGGATCTCTATATGAGGGAAAAATGGTACTTTTCGCTAATAGTACATGGAATTGACATGGCTATTCAAAACGCGTGGCAATTGGACCGAAAAGACGGAGGAAGCCTTGATCAGCTTAAATTTAGAAGGCAAATAGCTTGCAATCTTCTGGAAACCTACAAAAAAGATACCAAACACGGCCCAACAAGACGGAATCCCAACACAGTCTTACATTCAAGATATGATGGTATGAACCATTTAATTGTTTATCAAGAAAAACAATCTCGTTGCGGACTTTGCAAGAAAAAGGTTCAGTTTTTGTGCGAAAAATGTAAAATAACATTACACCCTCAACAATGTTTTAAGGATTTCCATACTTTGTAATTATTTTTGTATTAATAAAGTTTTACTTTCTAATATATACTGCTTCTTACTGCTGTCCTTTTAAAAGAACATGACATATTTTGACAGCTAATGCAAAAAATATTATTTTAGTATTTTTTGTCGTTAAATACGACACTTTTTCTTATATTTCCTTATAGTTTCAGTAATATGTGGGTTAATCGCCGAGACAGAAGACGATCTCCAAAGATTAACTTCTTCTTCTTAAAGTTCCCTCTCCTATCGGAGGTTGGATATCATAATGGCTATGGTCACTTTGTTGGCTGCTGCTCTGAATAGTTGTAATGAACTACAGTTAAACCATTCTCTAAGGTTCCTCAGCCAGGAGATGCGTATTCTTCCTATGCCTCTTCTTCCTTGGATCCTTCCTTGCATAATAATTCTCAGCAACTCATATTTTTCTCCTCTGGTAATGTGACCCAAATATTCCAGTTTTCTAGTTTTTATACTTTTCATAATTTCTAACTCCTTATTTAAACGTCGTAGCACTTCAACATTGGTAATCCATTGAACCCACTGAATTTTCAATATTCTTCTGTAACACCACATTTCGAACGCTTCTATTCTTCTTATGTGTTGTCTCTTCAATGTCCAAGCTTCCATTCCGTATAGCAATATAGAAAATATGTAGCATCTTAGAGCCCTCAATCTGAGAGGCAACTGAAGGTCTTTGTTTGTAAGCAGTGTCTTCATTTTTATAAATGCTTGCCTTGCAGTTTCAATTCGGACTTTAATTTCTTTGCTTTGGTCATTTTTGTCATCAACCCAGGTTCCCAGATATTTGTATGTCTTAACTTTTTCTATTTGGGTTTGCTCTATCATTAACCTTTCATTTCCATGTTCTGTTTTTGAGACAATCATAAATTTAGTTTTTTTCTTGTTTATTTTTAGTCCGTATCGAATGCAATAATCGTTAATTCTATTTAGCAATTCTTGTAGTGATTCCAGGGTGTCTGCCATTATAACGGTGTCATCAGCGAATCTTATGTTATTTACTATTGTTCCGTTTATAGAGATTCCATCACTTAGCTCCGCTATCGCTTCCTGAAATATGGCTTCACTGTACAGGTTAAACAGTAGCGGCGACAGAACACAACCCTGTCTTACTCCTCTCTTTATATCAATATTCTCGGACTCCTGTTCTTCTATCTTTATATTGGCCTTTTGATTCCAATACAGATTGATGATAATTCGTAAATCTCGTCTGTCTATATCTCTGTTTTTCAATAATTCTATTAGTTTTTCATGTCGGACCCTGTCGAACGCTTTTTCGAAGTCGATGAAACAGGAGTAAATATCCAGGTTCATATCTAAGCATCTTTGAGAGAGGACATTAAACGCAAACAATGCCTCTCTTGTTCCAAGTCCTTTGCGGAACCCAAATTGGGTATCATCCATATCATATTCTAGCTTTCTGTATAATCTTCCATGAATCACCTTTAGAAATATTTTGAGGGTATGGCTTATTAGTGATATTGTCCTGTAGTCCGAACAATCTTTGGCGTATATTGTTTTTGGTATTGTTACAAAGGTGGACACCAACCATTTCTGAGGGATTTTTCCGGTTTTATATACTTCATTAAACAGATCCAGTAGTACCGGTATACCAAAGATTAACACACATCTTCAATACAACAGCCAAGAAATACAATATAATTTAGTAGTCAAAGATGGCGCCGGGCATACAGACGTGTGTCCAATGTGCTGATAATTTTATTGTAAGGCTACGGCTCCACGGGCGGGAAATTGACGCTAGCAGTAGCAGTAAAATGAACTTAAGGTTCCGCGGAACGGAATAGGGATAGCCGAACTGTACCGACTACAGGACTTGTGCGTAGTCGGTTCAGTTCGGCTATTCCCATTCCGTTCCGCGGAACCTTAAGTTCATTTTACTGCTACTGCTAGCGTCAATTTCCCGCCCGTGGAGCCGTAGCCTAAATAATAAGTATATCGTTTGCGATTTGTGTATTAAACCATATCACTTGCATTGTGCTAAAGTGAAAGATCAAGTGTTAAAAATTAAACAAGATTGTGTTAATTTAAAGTGGTTTTGTGGCAATTGTTTTACGATAGCTGAAAATAGACTTAACAAAAACGAGTCTGAATATCAACTTAATGAAAAGAAAACAAAAGAAGTATTGGAAAAAACTTGTAAGTTAATTGATCTTATTGAAAATAATGGTACACTAACAAACAGTCAGCGTCAATGGAGCGATGTTGTAAAAACGAAAAAAACCGAACCACTTATTATAAAACCAAAAAATCAAAATCAAAATTGTTTAACAACAAAAACTGTATTAGCACAAAAATTTAGTCCAGTTGATATAAATGTGTCGGTTGAAAATGTTAAATCTTGTGCTAAAGGGTCGATTGCAATTCATTGTAATAATAAGGAGTCTTTGTATAATTTGAAAATTAATGCTGAAAAAGTTCTTGGAGCAGATTATGAGATAAAAATTGCAAGTATATCTAAACCTAAGATCAAGATCATAAATGTCCACGAAAAAGACATTGAAGATATTGACAGCTTTGTTGATAGTTTTAAAAAACAAAATTTGATTGACGGTATAGAAACTTACATTAAAATATTACGTAAATATAAATCGAAAACTAATAACCGTAATGCACTTAATGTAATAGTGGAAATTTCAGCAGATATATTTAATTATCTAGTTAATGAAAAGGAAAAAATACATATAGGATGGAATAGCTACAGATTTTTTGAACACGTAAATATTATTCGTTGTTTTTGGTGCTGGAAGTTTGGACATTTTACAGATAAATGTACTTCACAGGATGTTTGTCCATTATGTGGAGGTCAACACAAAAAAGATGAGTGCAGAATTACTAACGATAATTTTACTTGTGTTAACTGTAAATATGCAAATGAAATTCTTAAACTTAAACATGTTAATTATAACCATAATGTATTTGATAGAAATTGTAGTAGTTATCAAAGACAGTTATTAAAAGCCAAAGAAAGAATAGGGTATAATATCTAGCCATCAAAGACGCCTTCAAATATTACACGCACAAATAAAAAGTGTATAGATAATCTTCTTCTTTCTTGTATTAATGCTGAAAGTTACTATAAACATTGCGATGGAATCAAACTTTATGTTCAGGTATATGACCCACACATTTTATGTTTAACGGAAACTTGTATCACTAGCGATTTTTCAGATTCTGAGCTACAGATCCCTGAATATGTAATGGCGCGTTGTGATTCTAGTAGTCGTCATACAGGAGGAGTTCTAATTTATACGAAAGAATACATAAAAGTCAATAATATCAAAACATTTATTATTGACAAGAGTTTGTGGGTTTTGTCTTTGGATGTTGTAATTAATGGATCATATTATGGAATAGTGGGTATTTATAGATCGCCAAGTGGTAGTATAAGTGAATTCATTGATGTATTTTTCAAGTGGATGGATGATTATTATGAATCACATAGTAGTTGTAGTATAGTCATTGCTGGAGATTCCAACATACATTATGATAAAAATTGTCAGGGTAAAAGTAAATTGAAAGAATATATAGAAAATAATGGAATGCAGCAACTTGTAAATGAATATACAAGAATTTTTAAAGATTCAAAATCTATGATTGACCTTGTCATAAGTAATGACTATACGTTAACTGCTCATGTAGAAAAAAATTACATAATATCTGATCACTGTATTGTCCATGTGCTCAATAATAAAGTAACTAAAAGTGAAGTGAAACAAAACAAATTCGTTCTAAAATAATATATGATAATATGGTAAACATGTTGATTGAAAAAGATTGGGCATATTCTTCGGTAAACATCGATGAAGTTACTGATACTTTCGTCAATAATATCGTAGATGTTTTGAATAGAGTGTCACCAGTTAAAACTGTGGAAGTTAAGAACTTTGGTAATAAATGGTTTGACAACACTTGTAAATTGGCAGTTAAGAATAAAAATTTTGCTTATAAAAGATTTTTGTTTACAAACGATTGCGTAGATTGGAATAACTATAAAATTGAAAGAAATAACTGTGTTAGAATTTTAAAACAAGTTAAAATTAGATTTTATGAGTCAAATATTGATAGGAATAGGGGTAATTCTAAACAAATGTGGAAACATCTCAAACAGTTAGTAGGAACTAATAAAACTATATCACAATTTCAAAGTCTTGAACATGAAGGTGTAACATATAGTGTAAATTTGGCAAACATATTAGATCAATATTATGTTGATAGTATTAAAGGTATTATTGTAAGTTTTGACCAAAATAGTGATATTAATTTAAATTTGCAGACAGTTGTTTCATCTGATGTAAATTTTGAAACTTTTGAGAGCATATCACTAAACCAACTATATGATATAATCAAATTACAATATAAAAAAAAAATAGTACGGATGAAGTAGGTCTTGATATTATCAAAAATCTATTTCATGTGTTAGGTTATCCTTTATTAAATTTAATTAATATGAGTTTAGAGAAGGGCCTGGTGCCCAAGCAATTTAAAATATCAACTATAGTTCCTGTTCCAAAAGTTCCTAATACTAATAAACTTGATCAATTACGTCCAATAAATATGCTCCCATTTTGTGAAAAAGTTTTATAAATTGTGGTGTACAATCAGCTGATTAAATTTATTACTTCAAATAATATCCTGTATAATTACCAGTCTGGATTTAGAAATTCTCATTCATGTGAGACCGCATTACAGTTAGTTGTCTCAGATATGAAAAGTATTTTAGATACGACAGGGGTCGGTATATGCGCAATTTTTATAGATCTCAAAAGAGCATTTGAAACAATAGATCGTCATATACTTCTTTTGAAATTAAAGAAATATGGTTTTAACGGGACAGTTTTTAATTGGCTGGAAAATTATCTGTCAAATAGGTACCAAAGGACTAAATTAAATAGTAAAATGTCAAATCCACAGTTAAATGATATTGGTGTGCCGCAAGGCACTGTACTTGGACCTCTACTTTTCACATTATACATTAATGATTTGGGAAACGTATTAAGCAAATGTAAAATTCATCTTTTTGCTGATGACACATTAATATATTTTTATGGGGAAGATTTTGTTGATGTAGTGGACACGATGAATCGTGAATTGCATTTATTAACTGAAAGATTTAAGTTAAACAAATTAAAAGTCAATGAGTTAAAATCCAAATACATGTTTATTGGTAATAATACTCTTTTCGGGAAATTCTTAAGTTTGGATGTTCACATTAAATTAAATAATGAAAAAATTGAAATGGTTCAGGAAATAAAGTATTTGGGATTCATATTGGATAGGGAACTAACTTTTAGTAAACATGTTGATTACATTTGCAGAAAGATAGGGAAAAAAATAGGTTTTTTTCGAAGAGTATCACCATTTTTGACATTTCAAACTAAATTAACAATTTATAATTCGTTAATATTACCTCACTTTTTATATTGTTGTTCATTGATTTATACAGGATGTTCTAATTATGACAGGCTTCAAATTCTCCAAAATAAGGTTATGCGAGTAATATTGAGATGCAATCGATATACTCGAATTCAAGATAAGCCGAAAACTTTAAATTGGTTAAAAGTTGAACATTTTATGTATGTCCAATCTATGACATTCTTATTTAAGATGGTAAACCATTTATTGCCTGAGTATTTGAACAGTCAGTTGGTCCCGATAGCAGATGTTCATGAGCATAGCACTAGAGCTGCAAATTCAATAAATTTTTATGTTAGAACAACCAACAAGTCCAGTTCAATGAAAAGCTTGTTTCATAAAGGAATTGTACAGTTCAATAAAATACCGTATCACATTAAAAATAGCCATAATGCAACTATCTTTAAGAGATTATTAGTCCATTATATTAAAACTAAGACCTAGAAACCAATTGGCAATGTTTGTTGTACTTCCAGTGTTTTTATTTTATTTTTTCTTTTTTTATTTATATATTGAATGTTTCTGATTAATTTAATTTGACAATGCTTATTTCTTTATTTGTTTAGTCTCATGTTTTTAATTTTTGTAATACTTTATGATAATTATACAGCGCTCCTTGCCTTGACAATTCTTATGTAATTTGTACAGGTGTGGAGTGCAATGTTTTTGTTTTGTGTATTATCTATTATGATAAATAAATAAATAAATATTTTCTCCGTATTTCGGATAGTAACGAGCTTTTTAATTTGTAAAAGTGTTTTAGGGAAAAAGTTAATATTAAAACTTATTAGTGAGAGTGTTAGTGAACAAATAAACCATCGAATAAGGACGAAAAGTTAAGAAATTTTGTGAATATAAGGTGTTGTGACGTCGATTGGTAGAAATTACTCATCCGCAAGGTTGAATTGTGGGTAATTTTTGGCGCTGGTCGATAGGCAACACATTTTACACTAGACCTGTATAGTAATTGCCTACACATTCCAAAGGCCTCATTTGCGAGTATATTTAGCACCAATTAATAGGCAACATATTATACATTAGACACTAGGAATACTGGCGCTGCGCGCTGGGTGACGGATAATCCACAAAAACACCAAAAACAACTAATCGATACCCAACAAAATAAAAAGTAAACAATTAGATTTTTAACTACATAATTATTGATAAATAAATTCACAAATTAATATAATCCTTAAAAATGGCCAGTGGTGGAGGTGGAGCAATTAAGAAGACGGGACCGGCAAGAGTGGAGTATGAAAGCAGCAGCGAAGAGAACGGGAATAAGAGAAGTAGGGATGGGTACGATGCGGAAGATTTATTCAGAAAAAGCAAGGTAACGAGGAGAACACCGACTAAGAGTGATAACCAAAATGAACAGATGATACAAATGATGCAGACAATTATGTCAAGAAATGAAGATATGATGATGGAAATAAAAAACTTGCGCAGAGAGCAACAAGAAACATTGGATTGTGTCAGACAGCTGGAGAAAAAGAATAAGGAGTTAGAAAAACGACTCAATGAAGCAAATGACAGAATAGAAAGAATTGAGAAGGATAAAAGAAAAAAGAACATAATAATTAAAGGATTAACTTTCGATAGCAATGATAACAGGTCCACTAAACAAAAACTAGAACAGTTTATTGAAGCAAATCTGCAACTAAAGGTTAAACTGAGGGAAGGAAATAAAATTGGTGATAAATCATTTCTGGCAGAAATGGAAAATATGACGGATAAAATCTCGGTATTAAGGAACAAAAGTAAACTTAGAAACATAACAGGGCAAGGAGTATATATAGAGTCTGACATGACAAAAATGGAAAGAGAGATACAGGCTATAATTAGGAAAATAGCGAAGGAGGAAAAAGATAAGGGTAATACAGTAAAAATAGGGTATATGAAGCTAAATATTAATGGAAAAGATATGAAATGGGATAAGGATAATGGTAAACTGACAGAAAGCACACATAACAGCCAGAGAGGACTCCCAAAAAACCTTAAAAAGAATGCAGAAAAGACTCCAATAATTATAACGACTAAAGCAACGGACAAGTACATGAGATTGGAAAATGATAATACGAAGTATAAACAAGATAACGAGGCAAAACAAAACCATAAGACAGAAAAGCCAAGAGATCAAAAGTCTGACTCCGTAGAGAATGATGAAAAAGGTAAAGAAATGGGTAAAGAAAAAAGAAGAGTGGTGTATCGAACCGTCTATAATGTTCTAAGGTCCTACTAAGAAATAAGAAAAGTCAATTACCTTAAATCTACGACTTCCGAAGTCTCAGCAAACACACGAACTGGTTGACGTCCTTTGCGATGGCGATGAGACACCACCTCTAGTATCCGCCACTGTCTTACTGCTCCCGGGTCCCAGCTAATCCGCCATTTAGTGTTCCAAGTCTACACTCTAGACGACAACTTCGGACATAGTTAGTACGGTATTACGCGAATTCGTATTTTTTTTCGCAGATCACTAGTAGTTCCGATCGCACCCCTTTCCTCAAGGAATTAATCCGTAACAAAAAAAAAATTACCCTTCGTTCGCTTACACACACGCCGAAAAAAAAACATTCCAATCGTCTTTTATTTTGACCGTTCTTCGCAGCGCACTCCCCACAGAACAAAATAACACTACCGAAAAATCCTCAAATCTGTTTTTTTCTCGTCTCTTAGAAGTTTCAACACCCAACAAACAAAACCATAAATCCCTTTTACTATCCTCCAAAATGCACCTGCTCCTATCGCGTGTCATAAACATTTCCATTATCAGCCGCCGACGAAAAACATATCGAATTACACGGAAAGAATTTGTTACCGCGACGAACAACAGTCGAACAACAGTCACCCGGCTGACGGCCATAAAACCAGGGACGTTACATCACTCCCCTCCACATAAAAAGATTGCCCCAAGGGTAATCCTTTTCAATCCTCTACACGATATCTAAGGGGTTTTCGCCTCTCTCGCTGAGGCCGGCCTCCTCTTGATAACCCAGGTTCCTCCACGGTTGCTTCGTTAATTACGTCTAGGATTTCCTCGTCACCCGAACTTTCCCCTACTTCTGCCGCTACCATCTGCTCTTCTTCACTGTTGGTATCCGTAAGCTGCTGTAAGTCCTGCAGTTCTTCACTGAGACCGGAGTCATCTGTCCAGAACTCACTTTCGTTAACTCCATCGGAGGTTGGAGTGTATCGCTGTGGAGGCCTTCTCGTTCTTGGGGTTATCATTCTCGATTCGTCCGGAACGTCTCCAATATCTGCCGTACCCCCTAAGTCATCGTCGTTAACTTCTGGTTCTCGTGCATAACCCCATACAATTTCTCCTTCCTCGTCGCTTCCTTCGTCGTCGGTCATTCTGGGTCTCTCTTCTACTCCATCTTCTATTATTCGCGGAAGGGATAACGTAGGTTTTGCTTGGTTGCCGATTTGTTCTTCCGATACGTCTGGATCTTCCCAGGCTTTATAATATTTTAGCCGATCTATGTGGTAAGTTTGGGTCTTACCGTCGCCCTTATCTACCACGTAGTTCACAGCCCCGCGTTTTTCTATGATTTTGTATGGCCCACTCCATGGTTTGAAAAACTTCTTACTGACTCCGCTGGGCACGATCGGATTTTGAATATATACATAATCACCCTCCTTTAAATTTCTCTCGTGCCTTCCCCGATTCATTCTCTCGGCATTAGTTTGTTCTAGTTTCCGCGCTTGTTCTGCTGCTAATATATAAGCCTCGTCCAGTCGCCTTCGCAGTTCCGCTGGGTAGCTTAACTCTCCTCGGTCATCTATTCTCGGTCCCACGTCACAGTCAAAAGGAATATGTACTTCCCTCCCAAAGGTTAACCAATTTGGGGTGAAGCCCGTAGCATTATGTTTCGCACTCCGGTAAGCCATTAGCGCCAGTCCTATATGTTCGTCCCAGTCCCGTGCCTTACTGTTCACATAATGCTTCACCATTCCAATAAGTGTTCGGTGCAATCGCTCCACCCGTCCATTTACTTGGGGCCGATACGCCGTGGTTTGAATCTTCTTGATTCCCAATAGTCTACAAACTTCTTTCATTAGCTCCGAAACAAAATTTGTCCCTTGATCCGTCAGTAACCGCTCCGGCGCTCCATGCCGAAGGACGACCTCGTTCACAAAAACACGCGCCACAGTTTCGGCCGATAAGTCTTTTATGGGTATCGCCTCAGCATATCGCGTAAAGTGGTCTACGTACGTCAAGAGATATTTATTACCTCTCTGCGTTTGTGGCAAAGGACCCACTATATCCATTCCTACCATTTCGAGAGGTCTAGACGTATGGTATGGTTCACAAATGGGCACCCTATTTACACTTTTCGTCCGTCCACATTCTCTACAGTCCTCAACATGCTTTCTTACGTCCTTTTGCATGGTTTCCCAGTAAAACTGCGACTCCGCCCGCTGAAGTGACCGCTGTACCCCACAATGTCCCGCACTCGGTTCATCATGTGTCCGCTTCAACACCCGATTTCTCATTTTTACGGGTACTACGACTCGCCACCTACCGCCCGTCACTTTGTATAGTACGCCGTCCAAATCCTTTCGATATTCCTCGCTACCACTGTTGACATAGCGCTGGCACTCGTTATCGGACTCTTGAGTTCTTTTGATCCACTCCCGATCTATTGAGTAATCTTCATCGCGCCTAACATTTGCTACGGCTCTACTTAAAGCGTCCGCGTTTACGTGTCTCTTTCCCGGCTTATACACTACCTCATACTCGTACTCGGCCAGTTTCATTTGCCATCTCGCTAGTCTAGACGACGGATCTTTCACCTGCAACGTCCAACGTAACGGCGCATGATCGGTGATTACGCTAAACCTCCGCCCGTATAAGTAGCACCTAAACTGACCGATTCCCCAAACCATCGCTAAAAGTTCCTTCTCCGTTACCGAGTAGTTTCTTTCCGCCGTGTTGAGTTGCCTTGAAGCGTAGGCTATCGGATGCTCTTCTCCTCCAAGTCGCTGTGACAAAACCGCACCTAAAGCTAGTCCCGACGCATCAGTCGCTAGGATGAATGGCAGTTCAAAATCTGGATAGCGCAATACGGGGTGTTTCGACAAACTCTCTCTTAGTCGGTCGAACGCTTCCACTCTAGTTGGGGTCCACTCAAACGTAGTTTCCACTCTTATTAGTTCCGTTAGCGGCTTAGCTATTTCCGCATACCCTTTTATGAACCGCCGATAATATCCCGTCAACCCCAGAAAGGCGCGTACTTCTCGCACAGTCTTCGGCCGCGGATATGTGCGTATTGCTACAACCTTCTGTGGGTCAGGTTTTACACCTGCGCTGGTGACTAAATGACCCAAATATATCAGTTCACTCATCATGAACTGACATTTCTTAAGGTTCGCTTTAACACCTACTTCACGTAGCCGCTGTAAAACATTTCGCAACCGCCTATTGTGTTCCGTCTCATCCGCTGCAAAAATCACTACGTCGTCCAAGTAAACATAGCACTCCGTCCCCTTTATTCCCATTAGTACCGCGTCAATGAATCTCTGGAACGTCGCTGGTGCTCCTGACAGTCCAAACGCCATCCGGTTATATTCATAGTGTCCATCAATCGTATTGAACCCAGTCTTCTCTCGGTCCTCTGGTCTGATCTCAATCTGATGGTACCCGCTGGCTAGATCAATGGTCGTGTACCACTGGCATTTTCCCAACCGATCCAATGTTTCATTTATGTTGGGAAGGGGATAGGTGTCCGCCCTTGTCACCGCGTTCAACCCCCTAAAATCAGTACAAAACCTGTACTTTGCCTCCTCCCCCTCCAGAGCCTTTTTCTTTACCAACACCACTGGCGCTGCCCATGGTGAAGTCGACGGTGCAATTATACCCTTGTCCAGAAGATCCTGTATTTGCCGTCTCATCTCGTCCTGCAAGCGGAAAGGCACTCTATAAGCCGGTTTAGCTATCGGGGCAGCATCCCCCGTGATGATCTTATGTTGCACCTGATTAGTACATGAGAATTCCCCCTCCGTCTCTGCATCCATCACATCGCGGTATTCAAGCAATATCTCCCCTATATTTTTTTCCTGCCCAACTGACAAGTGGGCCAACTTCTCGTGAATTTCCTCTGTGAAGTCGGACCCTTGAGATTCAACTCTCACCTGTCTCACCATCTTGGTATTATCTCGAGTGATTATTGCCGTCTTTCCTACGACTCTTCCCGAACTTAGCTCCACGGATTCCTGGTTACAATTTATGAACTTCACCCATACATTATCTCCCATTCGCGTTGCCATCACTCGGTTCACTCTAACACCTGATGGTAGGTGTCCAAACTGCTCGACAATTATTTCCTCTGGTTGGTTCGGTCCTGTAATTTTGGCTTTTAGTATAGTTTCGCTCCAGGCTGGCAGGTGGGCCCTACTTTTTAGTACCACTTCAGCTGGCTCCCAATTTTTCTGACAGACTCCGCCGCAAATTGCTCTTATTCGCCGATCCTTTGGTGCCCGCTGAATCTCGCCATCTATTACTTTAAAATACTCTCCTTCATCCATATGATCTCCCTGAATCTGAGTCCTCTGCAAACACACAAATTCGTCTTCCTTGCTCCTTCCATTTTCCTTTGTAGCTTTGAAATATTCCCGTACAAACTCGGCATGTTTCTTCTGGTTCTCTCTATGCTCTTCACTTTGGTGCGAAATAATGGGGATATTGTCCTCCTCTGCTTTAAGTAACTTAACACGATTCTTCAATTCTATTCCACCACGTATCCCACTTTCATCAGCTGTACGTTTTATCGTCTTCTTTCGTTCCCTATTCGTTTTGCTTTTGCTCTCTGTACACTGCCGTGCATTTTGTTCCATCACTCCTTTGATTACTTCCCAATATTTATCCCGCATTACATATTCTGTCAACGCTTGCCTCTCACAGCATCTCTTGTCGGGTTGCAAGACCTCTCGAATCCTTTCTGCTAACTTAATCTTTCCCTTAAGGTTAAAATGGAATCCCTGCTTGGTATAATCGCTTCTCCTTGTGCCGCTGTATATATCGACCAGATTTACATTCATATGTATCTGCATCACCATTAACAAGTCCAAATTATGTTGACGGATGTCTTCTACAACAGTAGAACCTGACACTACGTCGAATCGTTTTGGTAGATTACAGAGAATAATCTTAGGTTTTTCTGTCTTCACAAATAACCTCGCTCTTGCATCATTTGCTTGCTCTTGTTGTTTCCGCCGAATATCGTTGGTGCCCGTTAACAAAACGAGGCAATCATTAGTTCCAAGTGTACTCGTCCGTTGCTGTACCCCATTAATAATATCTACAGTACCATGACCTGGCCAAACCATTTCCTCGATTTCCCATTCATCTCCAATCCATCGCTGAAGAAGTGGTTTCAGGAAGCGTCCATGACTATCCGCTGCGATCACTAATGTTCGTCGAGCAGAAGTTTCCTTACGGTTAACCCCCCTACCGTCATTTCCTAGCTTTTTCATTGTTGTCTCCACATGATACTCCTTGATTTCGTTTCGATGTAAATCAAATGTTACTTTTCTCCTTTTATCTCCCAGTATCTCGTGAGTGACTTTCCGTATAACAGGTATCATGGCCTCCTTCGTCCGCAATTCATTTCTATTAACGTCGATCACCAGTCCAAGTCGTTTCATCAGATCGAGTCCCAATATACCTTCAGCTCCACAGTCCACATCGACTATCCATACCTCATGTATGGCTGCGGTATCACCGATGGTTACGTTTAGCTTCTGCTTACCCTGGATGCGCTGACATACCCCCGTCACCCCCGTAATGGTCTCGCTTCGGCCGGTGATAACTGGTACACCCTCCACAGCTTCTCGCAGTAAGGTTACATCGGCTCCCGTATCCACTAAAACTTTTCTATTAGCCCCTTGAAAATCGGCGGTAATTATCAAGGATGTTACTCCCCCTGCGGTTACGGTCGCTTTCCCAATATATCCCCCTCCAGTTTTCTGGGCCATCTCCAAGCTAGGGGAACCTGGAGGGCCACCTAGTTTGGGGAAACGCTACGGCTTTCAGCCCGTCTTCCGGCTAGGCTCGCATAATCTTCCACCCCCCTGTCTGACTTATCTGATTCCCATGGCCGTTGTCGCCGCGAAAATGGGCCCCTCCTCGCGGATGTTCCAGTATTTTGGCATTGTCTCCACACGTGACCGCCATATCCACAATTATCGCATATGGTCTGTGGACATGTGTTTATAAAGTGCCCCGGTCGCCCACACTGAAAGCATTCTTCGTTGCTCGCCCTTTTCCCCACCCATGTTCCTTCTTCCGGTTTCCAACGTGACTCTCCACTCTTCTGGTTGCCCAGATGTATCGTGCACTCCCGTGTCCAGTGACCAACCTGTCCACACCTCCTACATGGGGTGTACGGTACTCTGCGCAGTGATCTCTGCCGCTCTCCTTGCACTTCTCCAGCCGGATTCGCCCTATCATGCCATTTACTCCCGCCCGCTACTATAGCATCTGCGCGGTTCATCTTTACAAATCCTTCTTTCTTCTCACCTTCGATCCGCCGAATTCCTCTTCGCTCGCTGCTATTGCTTACTACCGTCGCAAAGCTCTCCTCAGAACCGCTGCTGTTTGCTTCTTCTTCCTCTAGTTCCTTCCTCACCTTCCTTACTCTTTTCCGGTCACCTTCCTCTCCTATGTCCTTCAACATATCCAATACCACCGTCAGGGTATTTACTCCCTTCCTAGCCTTCACCACACGTCGTACCTCGCTATTTAAACCCTCCATGAATACTCCCAAGATCATCTCCTCTCGAATCTCATTCGCTACTTGCTTTTCCTCTTCTTTCTCATATTCTTTCACAACATAGCGCGCCGCTGTTCTACACCTATCAGCGAATCTCCGATAATTTTCCCCCTCCTTCCGTCGGATGTTCATTAGTTTCGCCATTTCCTCCACTCTGTCTTTTTTCACCCCAAACCGCTGCAATAGCAGCCCTTTTATCTCCTTCCATGTCCATCCCTCTTGCTTCTGACTCGTCGCATTTCGCAAAAATTCTGCCGACTCGCCAATCATTCTTCGTCTCACCAAATCAGCTGTGTTCTGCTCAGTCCACCCATTAATTTGCTGCAACATCTCTACTCTCTCAACAAACTCCTCTACACTCATCTCTCCTTCGCTACCACACCATTCTTTCACCTCTCTGGCACCTATCATTTCCACCCTCCTATTTCCGGCCATTCTCAGTTCTTCCATTTCCTTCCTCAAATAGTTCAGTTCGTTTTGTGTGACCCTCTGTCTCTCATCTTGTAACTTGCATACTTCCTCTCTCGCCTTTTCTAACTCTTGTTTCAACCTATCTACCTCGTCACCAACTTCCGCCATGGTTTTTAGAGACAAAACAAAACCCCAGTCTTACACCCGTCGGCACCGTGCCTTTCGCTTGGTTCTCGTCACACCTATACCCCGAGTAGACAGCCCAATGTCCACGACAACTAATAACTAATCTATCCCACCGCTGCCACCATTGTATCGAACCGTCTATAATGTTCTAAGGTCCTACTAAGAAATAAGAAAAGTCAATTACCTTAAATCTACGACTTCCGAAGTCTCAGCAAACACACGAACTGGTTGACGTCCTTTGCGATGGCGATGAGACACCACCTCTAGTATCCGCCACTGTCTTACTGCTCCCGGGTCCCAGCTAATCCACCATTTAGTGTTCCAAGTCTACACTCTAGACGACAACTTCGGACATAGTTAGTACGGTATTACGCGAATTCGTATTTTTTTTCGCAGATCACTAGTAGTTCCGATCGCACCCCTTTCCTCAAGGAATTAATCCGTAACAAAAAAAAAATTACCCTTTGTTCGCTTACACACACGCCGAAAAAAAAAACATTCCAATCGTCTTTTATTTTGACCGTTCTTCGCAGCGCACTCCCCACAGAACAAAATAACACTACCGAAAAATCCTCAAATCTGTTTTTTTCTCGTCTCTTAGAAGTTTCAACACCCAACAAACAAAACCATAAATCCCTTTTACTATCCTCCAAAATGCACCTGCTCCTATCGCGTGTCATAAACATTTCCATTATCAGCCGCCGACGAAAAACATATCGAATTACACGGAAAGAATTTGTTACCGCGACGAACAACAGTCGAACAACAGTCACCCGGCTGACGGCCATAAAACCAGGGACGTTACAAGTGGAAAAAAGGAAAAAAGAGAAAATAAGAATGGCAACATGGAATGTACGCGGCACCTATGAGGAAGGAGCCATGAAGGAATTAGTAAAAGAAGTAGGAAGATATAAATTGGATATTGTAGCGGTACAAGAAACAAAACAATTGAGGTCAGAAATATCGGAATTAGAAAATGTGGTTTTTTTCAAAAGTGGAGGAGCAGATAGGATGTTGGGAACAGGTTTTATTATAAGAAAAGGTCTAAAAGAAAATATTATGAGTTTTAATCCCATATCAGAGAGGATGTGTTATATACGACTAAAAGGAAAAAAAAGAAATATAAGCATTTTAAATGTACACGCCCCTACCGAAGAAAAAGATGAAGAGATAAAAGACATATATTATGAAAAAATGGAGATGGAATATGAAAGGATACCGAAACATGACGTCAAAATTATAATGGGAGACGTAAATGCAAAAGTGGGGAAAGAAGCAATCTACAGAAATACAGTAGGAAAGAATAGCAAACACGACGAGTCAAATGACAACGGACAGAGACTGATAAGTTTTGCAATAGAAAAAAATATGGTGGTAAGAAGTACACAGCTACAGCGGAAAGAGATACATAAGGGTACGTGGACATCTCCGGACGGAAAAACCGTTAACCAAATTGATCATGTAATGATAGAAAAACGACACGCGGAATTTATTACAAATGTCAGAAGTATGAGAGGAGCAGACTGCAGTTCAGACCATTTTTTAGTAAAAATTGAATGTAAAAGTGAAGTAGAAGAAAAAATAGTTGTAAAAAAGGATGCAAAAAGAACAAAATCATACGAAGTAGCTGAACTGAAAAAAGAAACAACCAGGCAAAAGTATCAAGAAGAAATAGAAAAATTGTTTTTGGAAACAAAGAATGAAGCCACAGATGTAGAAGAAAGATGGGAACAAATAAAACACATTACAAAAGAAGTAAGCAGAAAATTGATACCCAGAATTAAAAAACAGACAAGAACTAAGGAGTGGTTTGATAGGGAGTGTGTAGAGCTGTCAGAAGAGAAGAAAAAGTTAAGAATACGTATGTTGACCAACCCTAACGACAAAAACAGAGAAGAGTATAACCACGTACGAAAACAGTTAAAGAAAAGTTGCAGGAAGAAAAAGAGAGAATTCAATGAAAAAAAGTTGCAGGAGATAGAAGAAAAATTTAAAAACAATGAAATAAGATCATTTTATCAAGAGGTAAAAAAAGTAGAAAAAGGTTACCAAAGCAAAACAAGCTACATAAAGACCATAGAAGGAGAGCTAGTAAGTGAGCCGGGAAAAGTTATGAAAGAATGGAAAATGTATTTCGAAACGTTACTAAACAGTGATGATGAAGATCAGGGAGAGGACGAAGACAGAACAGAGGGTGCAGATATAAGAATAGCCGAACCAACCAAAGACGAAGTGCAAAGAGTTGTAAGCAAATTGAAAAACAAAAGTCCAGGTCCAAATGAAATAAGTGCAGAAATGCTGAAAGCAGGGGGAAGAAAACTACTGGAAAAGGTGTATGAACTGATAGAACTTACATGGAAAGAAGAAAAGATGCCTGAAGAGTGGGCCAGAGCCTGGATAATCCCATTACATAAAAAGGGGATGCAACGATGGTGCAGAATTACAGGGGTATTGCTTTGCTGGACGTGTGCTATAAGATATTTGCTAGGATTGTAAGAGAAAGATTAGAGGTATACGCAGAGAAACTAATAGGAGAATACCAAGCAGGCTTTAGAAACAATAGATCGACGACAGAGCAAATATTTAACATAAAAGAAATCCAAACAAGCTGCTACGAACATAAAATGGTTTTATATGCACTATTCATAGATTTTAAGCAGGCCTATGACAAAATTAATAGAAAAAAAATGTATGAAGCCCTACGGCAAATGGAAATACCAGAAAAACTAATCAAGTTAATAAGAATTACCTTAAATATGACATCTAACGAAATAGTGTGGAACAGTCACAAATCGGAAGAGTTTATAGTCAAAAAAGGACTTAGACAAGGTGACCCTCTATCAACTGTGTTATTTAACCTAGTTTTGGAAACAATTGTAAGGAACAGCAGAATAGAAACACAAGAAACGATCTACCGTAACGAACATCAATGCATGGCCTACGCCGACGACCTTACACTGCTAGCAAAAACTAATACCGAATTAAAGAAAATCATGAGAAGATTGGTCAGAGAGGCAAAAAAATTCGGCCTAGAAATAAATGAAGAAAAGACGAAGTATATGGTGCTAGGCAACACAGAAAGAGAACCTGTAGATATGCTAAAGTTAACAGCGTTCGATGGAAAAGAATATAAATTTAAACGAGTAAATCACTTTACATATCTAGGTGCCATTATAGATGAAAAAGGACACGAGCAAAACGAACTAAAGCACAGGATAGCTAAAGGTAACCGAAAATTAGAATATACCAAACTGTAATAAGAGCAACAGTCACCTACGGATGTGAAACATGGGTACTAAACAAAACAGAAGAAGAAATGATAGAGAGATGGGAACGCAAGGTACTGAGGACTATTTTCGGGGGAAAAAATACGGCAGATGGTTGGCAAAGAAGAAATAATCAAGAATTAAGGATGCTTTACAAGGAACCAACTATAACAAGATACACAAAGGCACAAAGAATCAGGTGGGCAGGTCATGTCGAGAGGATGGATAGGTCAAGAATGCCAAAGAAGATACTATTAAGAAAACCAGTTGGGACAAGGAGACGAGGTAGACCAAGAAAAAGATGGCACGAAAAGTTTCAAGAAGATATAGGATCGATGGAAATTACAGACTGGAAAGAGAAAGCGAAAAACAGGATACAGTGGAGAAACATAGTGCAGCAATTTTTACATAGACATTAAATCAAATTATATAACAAATATAAGACATTAGTATATATTGTCATTTGTATTATGTAAAATTGTTATTGTTAAGTTGTAAAGCCCTAGGCCTCCAAGGCCTGTAGAGCATGTTAAATAAAATAAAAATAAATAAATAAATATCTATAATAATATCAGCAGAAAAAACCAAATGTATGACAACATCTTAATACCCACTACGATGTAAAAGCGAAATTGATGGGAAAATAATAAAGAAGGAAGCAAGGTTTAGACATCTGGGAATAGATATAACCATGAGTTACGGAGATGTTGAAGAGGAAGTACGACAACAAAGCTTAAAAGCAAGTAAAGCGGCGGGATCTCTTAATGACACAATCTGGAAGAACAAACCCCTAAGACAAGACACAAAAGCAAGAATCTATAAAGCAGCAATTAGACCTATATTGACATACACGGCGGAGACAAGATTTAACACGTCTAAAACGCGACGACTACTAGAAACAACATAGATGAAAATACTCAGACGAATATCAGGGAAAAGTCTGTTGGATGGGTGACAAAACGGAAACAGGAGTGGAACGAACACATTAGTAGAATGGCAGAGGATAGGATAGTACGAATAGCACGAGATAAGTCACCAAATGGACGAAGAAGTATTGGCAGACCAAGAAAAAGATGGTGCGATAACTTAAACAATTTAGGAGGATAATATTGAAGAAAAAACTGGCTTTAAAGCCTACATACAAGAAGGAAGAAGAAGAAGAATATAGAAACAATCGATGGCTATGACATCACCTCTTCTTTTTTTCTCTTTTGTAACAATTTTAACACGACACTCTCTTCTTCCTGTTTTTTGGGAAAGTCCTGCAATAACTATAAATCTAGCAGCGCTAATGATTACATCTTCGTCTGTATCCGACATTGCGGACGGATCATCAACGAATGCGAACGTTCGCTACAATGTAAATGGTGCTACTTTGTAGAGAACAAATAATCGTGCGAACACCTACGAATTCGTTCCTTCGTTTTTGTGTTCGCGTTGAAATGCACCTTAATGGAACCCTTCGAAGTTTTTCTAGAAAAGGATGATGACCTAGTTTAAAGGATTCTTGAAGACAGAAGAAATCAGGATTGTAGGGAAAGATCGGTTTTTGTATACGCTCTTAGGAATGAGGTTTAGATAGTCGTCTAGGTAGTTGCATTAGTGTAAGATTTAGCAGTATTTAGGAGTATTTTTAGAGATGATTAGTATCGAAGTTTGTAGTGGAAAGTCATCATTCTCAGGAATTATATAAGACAATCTACGGGAGCTCAATACATGAACCTGGATTATCAGGCGTGCCCTATGCGACATGAGTAATGGACGTGACAACAGATCCATGGAAAATAGGTGTAAGTAAATACGAACTTAAACGATACGTGACGCACAATGAACATATTTGGGAGATATAATCGTATCAATTGCTTTAGTGTAATAAAAAATGACAGAGTTAGGAATAGAGGGTGTAATGAAGCTTGAATGAGGTGAAATAGCTTTTCTTGTTTGCAATAAGCATCGAGGTAGATTAATAATAATAGTTATTTGGAATAAAATTAGTTTCATTGTTATTAGGTACTTTTGAAGTACAGTTTAATAATAATAATAATAAAATTTATTAAAGTAAAGTTTCATAAAATTTTATAAAATGTACAAAGTCGGCCAATAATATGATTTTAAAATTATAACATTTACATACAAGTAAAAAACAATAATTCGCAAGTACACTACTTACATTAGTTTATATACATTTAGATAATATGCTAGTTCCATGTACTATTCATAAAAAGTTACACAAGTTAAAAATTATGGTATTGACTAAAAGTTATGGTAAAAAAGTAATATGACTGACTTTCAAAGAATAATTTGTTAGCTTTGGATGTTGGATGTTATACTTCTATTGTTTAGGTCACAGTTTTCTGTAGCTCTAGCCTTCATCACTCCAATATATCTCAATTCCTGAGATGGTATCATTAACACATATTACGCAAACTTCACCAAAACTGTCCCATCGTTCTCCAAGAAAACAGCGTGTTTGAACTTTCATATGAAGAAATACATCAAATGAATCTACAGAATCCATTTCACATATTCATATTCCATATTCATATTGTGAATATTGATGTTACACCAAGAAAACGGAAGTTACAGTTGTTCCATTATATCTTTACACAAACGTCTTAATTCATTTGCAAACAAGTTAAATCAAAACATTAAGTGAAACGTAAGTTGATATGTAACATCGTTGACATGTACCTACTACCTACTGTAAATGAAATGAAACATTTGTTGGTTAGAAAATATTAGTTGCCTTACTAGCGTAAAAAATAAATACTCAACGGAAATAATCAAATTTAGAGCGCAACAGTTAGTCGTTCTAAAAATTATTGTGTTTGAAAATGAAAATTACAATGACATCTACAAAGACTAAGTTTAAATAATATGAAAAACCAAAAAAGCCAAACAAACAAACAAACTAAATGCAAATAAGCCAATAAATGCACTAATGGCACTAACACTGAAAATGATAAACGGCCAAATTCATAGTAAACATGGTATCAAAGACATGCAGTGTTGTTTATCCTTGTTTAACTTATTGTGGTTTCTATGGACAAGCGGTTCACTTTTGCGATACTAGTTGCTATGAGCAAAAAAGATAATTAGTATAAAAAGTAATCCGTGAATAATTTCATGCGTAAAGGTATAATGGAAGAACTATAATGGTACATTTAAATCACAGCAGATTAATTAGTAACCAAAAAAGAAGAAAATTGAACTTGATATAAAAAAAAACTACTTCGAAGAGAGAAAAAGCTTGCAGTCATGAAGAATATTATTTCGTTACTTAAGAAACATAATTATTCAGAGGAAGCACTTTTGGATATTATTTCAAAAATAGGTGGACCAGAAGAAATGTTTCTAAGGCAAGATAAATAATTTAAAAATAAATCACTACCTCGACAATATTCGGAGCAACTTAACGTCTTTGCTTTGACCCTACATTATTATTCACCTGCTGCATATAATTATGTAAGAGTTTTTCAAACTTGCTTGTTGCACCCAAGAACATCGAGCAGATGGTATCAAAGTATTGATGGTGAGCCTGGCTTTACTGCCGAATCTTTTAGAGCTTTGGAAACAAAATCATTGTTAGATCATGGTAAATTTTACATTTTAATAATTATAGATGTTTAGTACACAATTCTCGGCAAAATGTTTAGTACACAATTTTCTACTCGTGGATGGTTCCCAATTCTCTGTGTACAAACTGTACTCACGCATTTCTCTTTTCAACATCTTTGGGAAAACTACAACCATAACATAAACCCAGTTATTAAAAAATTGCCTATTAATTTTACAGGCAGCATTACTAAAATTGAAGTAATACGGCTCTGTACACTGTTTACAGGTGCATACTAACCTAGGAAACGTTATCCCCGTGGAGTTTTTCTCATTCTTTCGTTAGTTATTTGTACACAGAGGAAAAGCACACGAAGCCATGGTACTATTATTATAGTCTGGGCTGATTATCGGAGAATAGGCCATTTTTTAGAAAAGTTATTTACCAGCAATTTATTGCTTCAATCGAAGCTTATGATTATATATATTAATAATATGGGTATGCAAAGTCCGCCGATAGTGTGCTACCTTTTTTATTAACAAAATGGCGCCTACAAAACGTGTTTTTTTTTCAATTTTTGCTCCATAACTCCGAACATTTTAACTTAACACCAAAAACACCCTAATAAAAATTCACCGAAATTAAATTCTGCATAAAGAAATGTTTTTCCCGATCTGCTCCGACGAAAATTTTCCTCGGAAAATGCGGGTTTTCCCAACAAAATCTTTAAATTTCAAATAAAGTTTTAGATAAGTAATTATGTACTAATAATTAAATAACTCGGTGACATAACAGCTTTCTTGGTTTAGATTATAGTTCCAGAAGCCCGTGAAAATTAAATGAATATTTTAGCAACAATTCAATAATTGTTAATTAATAATTTACGGTCGCAATAATAACCAAAATAATTATGATACACTGATCAAACTTTGAAATATTATAAAGATGAGATGCCTATTTAATATTTTGTCTACAAAATATAAATTTTTAATTTTTTTGAATAATCTTTAAATGTTTAAAAAAAATAGTTATAAACAAATTAACGTTGTTTTGAAGCTATTTCCTTTTGGAATTTTTATGATTAACTATTTAGTGGGAAATAAGCCACAATTAAATTAATAACAAATTAACGTTTCTCAGAAAGTTTTTATTATATTCTAATTTTAAAAAATAGGTAAAATGCGTATTTCAAAGATCTTGAAAATGAATGCTTTAAAACCATTTGCAAAAAAGTTATGAAACAGCAAAGTAAACATACGATTGCTACGTTGTTTATATATATTTTTTTAATTCTTTCAAAGCGTAAAAGTGAGTTTAAAGTACAAGCTAATTACTTACTAAAAATATCAATTATTAGTTTAATGGTTATATTTTAATTAAAGATTATAAATATTTTTTTTTGTAATTTACACGCGCGAAAGTAGACCTATACAGTACCGTAGCTAAATTTTCACTCGAAGCGACGACCGCCGCCCGACGTAAAGTAGTATTTGTATGCTGCGTGTCAATCGCTTCGAGTGAACATTTTAGCTCCGGCTCTGTATCAAGCCTACTTTCGCGCTA
The DNA here is from genome assembly GCF_917563875.1 of Diabrotica virgifera virgifera. Taxonomy (NCBI): domain Eukaryota; kingdom Metazoa; phylum Arthropoda; class Insecta; order Coleoptera; family Chrysomelidae; genus Diabrotica; species Diabrotica virgifera. The sequence continues at coordinate 180,496,639 of NC_065443.1, read as the reverse complement.
AAAATTACAAAAAAAAAAACATTTTTAATCTTTGATTAAAATATAACCATTGAACTAATGTTTGATATTTTTTGAGTAATTAGTTTGTACCATAAACTCACTTTTAAGCTTTGAAACAATTAAAACAAATTATAAACAACGGAGTAATCGTATTAGTCTAGGCGCCAGAGGGGTCACCGTGTCATATTCAATTCTGATGGACAAACTCAACGGTTTCTTATGGATTTTTTGCTGCTGATTACGAATTTCGAGGGGGAATTTCGATCCGAGTGGTCAAACAATTTAATTGTTTATAAATTGTTTATAAGGCTCTGGCTCATAAACTAAAAGAGATAAAAAAAATGTTTCAAATAAAATTTGTTCCTTAATAAAAAACGAAGAAATAACCGTTTACTAAACTTAATTCTAATAATTAGAACTCAAGATATTGTAAAATTAGTGCACAATGCAAATTGCAAAATAAGTATTTTTCGAAGCTTTATCGATCGTAACTCGGCTTCTACGCATGCAAATGAGCCTTAGAAGGTGTCGTTTTAAAGCTTAATGAACAGGCTTCCAAACAAAGTTTGTTAAATTACTTGATCTTCATTTGTTTTAAAGTTATACCCGTTTGAAGTTACAATTTTCTTAAAAATATTGTACATTCATTTGTTTATAAGGGTTTCAAGCAAATTTGAGCTATAAACATTTATACTTTAATGAACAATAATGATAGAAAAACTCAAAAGGAACAATTTAAGGTTATGAAAAGGTTCATAAGTTTATTTTTGGCCAAGATGTCGATATTTTAATGGCGCGCAATGAGGCGGAAGATCGGCTTACAGTCAATTAAGTATTTTTCGACGCTTTATCGATCGTAACTCGGCTTCTACGCAGTAAAGTGAGCTTTTCATGGTCTCATTTTAAAGCTTAATTAATAGACTTCCAAACAAAGTTGTCAAATTACTTTATCTTCATTTGTTCTAAAGTTATACTCGTTTGAAGTTATAATTTTCTTAAATAATTTGTACATTAATTTTTGTATAAGGGTTTTTAGTAAATTTGGGCAATAAACATTTATACTTTAATTAAAACTAATAATAGAAAAACTAAGAAGGTGTATTTTGAGTTTAGGAAAGTGTTCGTAGGTTTATTTTTGGCCAAGATATTGATAATATAATAGCAGACTCTGAGGCTCAAGATCAACTCACAGTCAAGTAATAAATATCATGGTAAATATACCGATCGACTGCTCTCGTGTTACACTATTTTACTCAGGAAGCCTTGACTATTCTTAATATGTCTATCAATGTCTACAATAATATAATATACTACTGTCAATTCTTACTCCATTAAAGTGTTACATTTTTTAAGCCGTACCTTGCATTTGTTAGAGGAGTCAATTTTATTTCTTTAATGTGTAGGGGAGATCAGTAGAAGCTCAAGTTCAAGTTTTTGGGGTCGCCACCCTTGTCCCCCGGCCGCCATCTTGGAAATGGTGTGAAAAGGGGTTTCGCGCTATATGTCGTAAACTAAATTAAATTAAATAAATTAAATTTCCTACAATTTTATTTCTATTACTTTTTATCGTCAAGTGACCAACAAAAAAGATATAAACAAAAATATGTAAAAAAATTTTAACAAGATTCCTTTTGGAGGTTATAACTTTTTTTCAGTTCATTTTAAAATAAAATAACATTATAGCAATTTTGTAGAGGGTTTTTCAGCGAATAATTTCCACTAAAAATTTGTTTAATTCTATTTATTTATATAGGTGTTACAGCGCTCCAAACTTGACCAGATTCTCGAATGCTCATAGGGATATAATAAAAACAATAGTTAGGCTTACTTTTCTATAGTATTTTTACTACAAAAACGTTATTACGTAGGTCAAAATTTTTGACGTAAGAGAACTGTCAAAACATTAGAATGTGACTTTTCATTATTGCCGTGTTTATAATAAACATAACCGTGTTTATAATAAACATAACAATAATGAAAAGTCACATTCTAATGTTTTGACAGTTCTCTTACGTCAAAAATTTTGACCTACGTAATAACGTTTTTGTAGTAAAAATACTATATCTATATATATTTTTTAATCATACAATTTATTATGATTTTAATATTCCTATGCTATTATTAATCTGTTTTTGACCTTTCTCCCCACTATAAAACTTATAACCCGAAGCATATATAGAAACGGCCCAAGAAGTTGGAGGACAAATTCGCCGGTTCAGAAGAAGAATGACGCAACCACATATTGCAAAATTCTTAAGAAGAGCAAAAAACAAATTTCTGTTATCAAAATCATAAAGTATGATCAAAATTAGCCATTCACCACACCGTGGTCAGGATCTCGAGATATAAGCGTTTTTTGGGGTGTGCCGCTTGTTTATGAAGTAACATAACTTTTTTCCTATTGTATATTTTGACTTAAAATTTTTCAAAAAACTTCTTCATGAATTATATTTTATTGTTGTGTCGGTTAAAATTATAAACTAAAAAGTTTGTCACAAATTATTATTTTGTAATTAAAGTAATTAAATTGTTTATAACAATTTTTTGACCACTCGGATCGAAATCCCCCCTCGAAATTCGTAATCAACAGCCAAAAATCCATAAGAAACCGTTGAGTTTGTCCATCAGAATTGAAAATGACACGGTGACTTCTATTTGGCGCCTAGACTATATGTTTACTTTGCTGTTTCATAACTTTTTTGCAAATGGTTGGAAAAAAATTTTAAAGCATTCATTTTCAAGACCTTTGAAATACGCATTTTAAGTATTTTTTAAAATTAAAATATAATGAACAATTTCTGAGAAATGTAAATTTGTTTATAACTATTTTTTTTAAACATTTAAAGATTATGCAAAAAAAATGAAAAATTTATATTTTGTCGACAAAATATTAAATAGGCATCACATCTTTATAATCTTTCTAAGTTTGATCAATGTCTCATGATTATTTTGGTTGTTATTGCGACTGTAAATTGTTAATTAACAATTGAATTGTTGCTAAAATATTCGTTTAATTTTCACCGGCTTCTGCAGTTATAATCTATACCAAGAAAGCTTTTATTTCAGCAAGTTATTTAATTATTGATAAATAATTAGTTGCCCAAAAAATTTATTTGAAAATTCGAGATTTTGTTGGGAAACCCCACATTTTCCGAGGAAAATTTTCGTCGGAGCAAATTGGGAAAAACATGCCTCTATGTAGAATTAAATTGTAAAGTCTTCGGAGTTATAGACCAATAATTGAAAAAAACACGATTTGGGGGCGCCATTTTGTAAATAAAAAAAGTAGCACACTGTCTGCTGACTTTGCATACCTATATTATTAATATATAGGATCATAATATTCGATTCCAGCAATAAAATTGCTGGTATTGTCGAAGCGAAGATCGGTGGAATATGCGCATTTTATCAATGAAATTGGATATTTTTAAGATATTCCAGAAGCCGCTACAGATCATAGGCGTAACCAGGATGATCCTAAGGGGGGTTACAACTACCTGAAAGGGGGGGGTTACAACTACTGGAAGGTCTCTGAGGGTTATGGTGTTAAGCGTGTAGAGCTCAAAGTACATCCCAATGGGGGGGGGGGTTACAACCCCCAAAACCCCCCTGGTTACGCCTATGCTACAGATAATATGTTTTAACGACCTATTAATCATTCAGAATTACCCAACGGATATTAGTACAGTTAAAATAATTAAGACGATAACCGGACAACATTGATTTAATGAGTAAAATTTAGTTTTTTTTTACTTTAATGACAAAAAAGCAAGCCCATTAGCAGAACCCAATTAAAAATTATTTTGCACATCATATTTGAAACATTATTTGGTTGAAAAATCTCATTTTTGTTGGCAAAAAAAATATATTAATTTGTTTGGACTAAATTACAGTTGTGCTTATCTTAAAAAGGATATGTTACTATCAACATTCGCACAGTGTTGCCAAACTGAATTTTGTTATTTTGGGTGTAAATTTTTTCCACGGATCTCCGAGGGTACTATAAATAACCTTTCTTTGTACTTTACTAATTAGATCAACGTATTATAACTATTTTTTTTTTCAAAATTTAAAGATTATGCAAAAAAACGACAAATTTATATTTTGTCGATAAAATATTAAATAAGCATCTCATCTTTATAATTTTTACAAGTTTGATCAATGTATCATGATTATTTTGGTTATTATTGCGATCGTAAATTGTTAATTAACAATTGAATTGTTGCTAAAATATTCGTTTAATTTTCACCGGTTTCTGGAATTACAATCTATACCAAGAAAGCTTTGATGTCACTAAGTTATTTAATTATTGATTAATAATTACTTACCTAAAACTTATCTCTATGCAGAATTTAATTGCGGTGAATTTTTATTTGGGTGTTTTTTATGTAAAGTTAAAATCTTCGGAGTTATAGAGCAATAATTGAAAAAAATAATGTCTATTAAGCCAGATCATCCATTTCATAAGTCCATATTTGGAATAGTTTCATATTTTTTTGCTAATTTTTTGCTAATTTATTACCACAAAAACAAATTTTTTGCTCCACCCCTAACCGAGAAACAATGGTTGATGTAGCTTAATATTATGTCACATCATCGATAGCCATATCTCGCGAACCTAAAGAGCTAGAAAATCGTACGACGCGGCATATTTTTTTGCTAATTTATTGCTGTCGATCTGCATATGCAACATACCCCAAAACCACCCCTGCTTCCCTTACAGCTAAACAACACCCCCAAAAAACAACGAAAAATCTTGAAAAATGATTTTTGTGATATAGTTGACGGTTGATATTTAATTGCTAATTTTTTGCTGTCATTAGCCGTAAAAAACAAATTTTTTGCTCCACCCCTAACCGAGAAACAATGGTTGATGTAGCTTAATATTATGTCACATCATCGATAGCCATATCTCGCGAACCTAAAGAGCTAGAAAATCGTACGACGCGGCATATTTTTTTGCTAATTTATTGCTGTCGATCTGCATATTCAACATACCCCAAAACCACCCCTGCTTCCCTTACAGCTAAACAACACCCCCAAAAAACAACGAAAAATCTTGAAAAATGATTTTTGTGATATAGTTGACGGTTGATATTTAATTGCTAATTTTTTGCTGTCATTAGCCGTAAAAAACAAATTTTTTGCTCCCCCCTAACCGAGAAACAATGGTTGATGTAGCTTAATATTATGTCACATCATCGATAGCCATATCTCGCGAACCTAAAGAGCTAGAAAATCGTACGACGCGGCATATTTTTTGCTAATTTATTGCTGTCGATCTGCATATGCAACATATCCCAAAACCACCCCTGCTTCCCTTACAGCTAAACAACACCCCCAAAAAACAACGAAAAATCTTGAAAAATGATTTTTGTGATATAGTTGACGGTTGATATTTAATTGCTAATTTTTTGCTGTCATTAGCCATAAAAAACAAATTTTTTGCTCCACCCCTAACCGAGAAACAATGGTTGATGTAGCTTAATATTATGTCACATCATCGATAGCCATATCTCGCGAACCTAAAGAGCTAGAAAATCGTACGACGCGGCATATTTTTTTGCTAATTTATTGCGGTCGATCTGCATATGCAACATACCCCAAAACCACCCCTGCTTCCCTTACAGCTAAACAACACCCCCAAAAAACAACGAAAAATCCTAAAAAATGATTCTCATGATATGGTTGACAGTTGATGTTCAATAACAAATTTTTTTCTATGATAAGTTCTATCGATCCAAAGCTTATTTTAAATGTTTTTTAATGATACTTATGCACGTATTATAAAAATTGAGTTATCCATCGCATTTTTTCGGTATGTCAAAAAAAAAGTGTTTCATTTTTTGTTTATTACATTTTCTGTTATATCTCGAAAACTGCTCGATGGATTTTAATGATCCTCATCTCTTTTTATTTTGTTAAACGTGCAAAAATATGAATTTTTCATTTTACCATATCAATGTATATCGAACCATATCTCCGAGATTTATCGATCGATTTTTGACTATTATTAAATATAAGTCACTTCGATACCACTCCGGCTACACTCATAAAAAAAGTAGTTACCGATCTTAGAAAAAGCGTTCTTGAACGAAGAAAGGCTGTTTTCTAGAGCCAAGAGTAAAATAAATTACAACCAAGAATTTTTTTTCAATACATTCTTATGAAGAATAAGTTCTTGGCTATAGTTTATTTTACTCTTTGCTGTAGAAAACAGCCTTTCTTCGTTCAAGAACGCTTTTTCTAAGATCGGTAACTACTTTTTTTATGAGTGTAGCCGGAGTGGTATCGAAGTGACTTATATTTAATAATAGTCAAAAATCGATCGATAAATCTCGGAGATATGGTTCGATATACATTGATATGGTAAAATGAAAAATTCATATTTTTGCACGTTTAACAAAATAAAAAGAGATGAGGATAATTAAAATCCATCGAGCAGTTTTCGAGATATAACAGAAAATGTAATAAACAAAAAATGAAACACTTTTTTTTTGACATACCGAAAAAATGCGATGGATAACTCAATTTTTATAATACGTGCATAAGTATCATTAAAAAACATTTAAAATAAGCTTTGGATCGATAGAACTTATCATAGAAAAAAATTTGTTATTGAACATCAACTGTCAACCATATCATGAGAATCATTTTTTAGGATTTTTCGTTGTTTTTTGGGGGTGTTGTTTAGCTGTAAGGGAAGCAGGGGTGGTTTTGGGGTATGTTGCATATGCAGATCGACCGCAATAAATTAGCAAAAAAATATGCCGCGTCGTACGATTTTCTAGCTCTTTAGGTTCGCGAGATATGGCTATCGATGATGTGACATAATATTAAGCTACATCAACCATTGTTTCTCGGTTAGGGGTGGAGCAAAAAATTTGTTTTTTACGGCTAATGACAGCAAAAAATTAGCAATTAAATATCAACCGTCAACTATATCACAAAAATCATTTTTCAAGATTTTTCGTTGTTTTTTGGGGGTGTTGTTTAGCTGTAAGGGAAGCAGGGGTGGTTTTGGGATATGTTGCATATGCAGATCGACAGCAATAAATTAGCAAAAAATATGCCGCGTCGTACGATTTTCTAGCTCTTTAGGTTCGCGAGATATGGCTATCGATGATGTGACATAATATTAAGCTACATCAACCATTGTTTCTCGGTTAGGGGGGGAGCAAAAAATTTGTTTTTTACGGCTAATGACAGCAAAAAATTAGCAATTAAATATCAACCGTCAACTATATCACAAAAATCATTTTTCAAAATTTTTCGTTGTTTTTTGGGGGTGTTGTTTAGCTGTAAGGGAAGCAGGGGTGGTTTTGGGGTATGTTGAATATGCAGATCGACAGCAATAAATTAGCAAAAAAATATGCCGCGTCGTACAATTTTCTAGCTCTTTAGGTTCGCGAGATATGGCTATCGATGATGTGACATAATATTAAGCTACATCAACCATTGTTTCTCGGTTAGGGGTGGAGCAAAAAATTTGTTTTTGTGGTAATAAATTAGCAAAAACTTAGCAAAAAAATATGAAACTATTCCAAATATGGACTTATGAAATGGATGATCTGGCTTAATAGACATAAAAAAATACGATTTGTCGGCGCCATTTTGTTTATAAAAAAGTAGCACACTATCTGCGGACTTTGCATACCTATATTATTAATATATAGGATCTTATAATTCGATTCCAGCAATAAAATTGCTGGTAAATAACTTTTCCATTGTAACATGGTACGTGTACCCTTAGCATTGAATGGAACCTCTACTAAATAAAATATAATATAGTTTACATTAACCCATTAACCGCCAAGCAAAGAAATACTGCAATAATATGTAATATATTTGATTAACTAGAGTAAAATAAACTTAAACATTCGTAAAAAAATTGTTTCACACTTTGATAATGGCAGGTGTCACAACAACAAAATGGTTCGTTTTCGAACCTTTGGCGGAAATGAGATATAAAAATTGAAATACACAATTTTATTTTTTGTGAAAAGTCTCAAAACATTTAGAGTGTAAATGGACCTGGAAGTTTTGATAAACAAAAATAGTATGGTTAGAACATTGCCTACACCTTTTTTCTCAAAAACGAAGTCGAACGGCCCTCTATCTTTTTTAGAAATTATTTTAGATATTTCCAGTTTACACTTTCCAATCCTGTATCTTGCACTGTGCCAGTTGCATAAATTCGACAAATCGACATATTGTCTACAACACTACACAACCTCCCTTATGTAGCTCCCTCCCCCCTCCCCCACCCTAGATTATAACAAAACTGAATACCAGAATACCCGTCTTTCTAAAGGTACGTATCCACTACGTTCGTAATATTCGACCACCGAGGGTGCCTCACGATCGTTGGCGCACTGTTACACGGTCCGGGAGTGCCTACCATTCACTATGTTCACAAACCGCTTGCGCTCCGCGCTCCATGCTACTGCTACCATCTACATGCATGCGCTCCTCTACATATAAACCGCCACCTATTGGACCGTTGAGGCGGAGCGCACACTGTTGCATGGTCCGAGAGCGCCAACCATCCACTATGCTCACGGACTTCTTGCACTTCGCGCTCTCTGTAACTGCTCCAATCGATACGGTATGCGCTCCCTTACATAAAAACCGCCACACATTGGAACGTCGAGGCAGAGTGCGCACCATTGCACAGTCCGGGAGCGCCAAACGTGTCCACTATGTGGAGCAGTTGCAGGAGCTCGGAGCGCAAGAATAGTGGATACGTGTTTTTACACATAATAAAGAAATATCCCAACAAATTACTGCCTGTGCATCACCTTGAACTTATTCCTGATCAGACAGGATTATCACAGTCGTTATCGAACCATTATTTTCAAACACGAGATTTGATGACAGAAAATTTTTTTTTGGTTTTTTTATAGCAATTGGTGTACAAATAGGTTAAAAAAATAATGTTTTATTTTATTTGACCACAAAAGTGTTATGCCAATAAAATTACTACAGTAAAAATAAAGTTGTGTCGAAGGATTGAAAATGTCGGACATTTAGAAAATATTTTTGTGATGAAAGCATGAGTTTGGAAATTAAACAAAATTAAATTTAGTTACACTTATATCTTCTGGTTGCTTAAAAAATACAAAGATTTAAAAAAAATTAACGAATTGTCAAAAAAAAATTCTACAAAATAATGGTGCGTTTTCGCACCTTTGGCGCTAAATGGGTTAAGGTACATATTCGGCAATAACCGCTATTGAACTTATCCATGTTATTATTTAGTTATTGTATATATAAACCAACCGGAGAAGCTACGAGACATTCAGATTAATCGATTTGTCACGATGAAGAAATAATACCTTAGTTGTTGTTTACAAATACACCGTTGTTTAATTGTTTTAAACTAACACTGTGAAGTTCAAATATAATTATAGTGAAAATGGTATTTTATTATACATCCAAATAAATCTTTACACGGATTAGACCCAAGCTACGAAATAAGGACATTCTTTTAGGCACATGGAACGTGCTAAGCTGGTTCAGGCCCGGAATTGCAACACATGCCATAAAACAGCTTCAAAAATATAAGATGGACGTAACAGCGATCCAGGAAATGAGATGGACAGGATCGGGAAGCCTGCAAATGGAAAATTCCCTGGTTTTCTGGTCAGGAGAAGAGGAAAGGCACGAATTTGGATGTGGGTTTGTAGTTAACGGAAAACTCAAGTCTGCCATAATTGATTTCAAACCAATCAACAAGCGCATGTGTTCTCTAAGGCTTAAAGGAAAATGGTTTAACCTAACCCTCTTCTCAACCCACGCACCAACTGAAGAAGCAAATAAAGACGATAAGGAGGAATTTTATGAAATTCTAGAACAACAGTACAGAATGGCACCCAGACACGACGTCAAAATCATACTGGAAGACTTCAATGCCAAACTAGGTAAAGAGGACCATCTTAGAGCGGTGATCGGTACACATAGCTTACACGATAACACCAATGATAACGGATCAAGATTGGCAGAGTTCGCTGTAGCCAACAATATGGTAGTGAAAACTACATAGTTCCAAAGGAAAAATATACATAAAGTAACCTGGGTGTCAAATGACGGAATCACACGAAACCAGATAGACCACGTGCTCATCGACGGAAGACACTCTAGCAATATCATCGGCGCACACAGTTTAAGGGGAGCAGAAAGTGACTCTGACCACTTCCTGGTCAGAATAAAATCATCCAAAGCAACGCCAACAAGGAAACAGATGGGACATTTCAAGGCTCGATCTACCTGATAATGAACGCCAATATCAGTCACTGATCCAAAATAAATTGCAGACAATGGAAGAAGAAGAGACATCAACACCAGAATTGACCATAGACCAGAAATTGCAAAATATAACAAACGCCATAGAAAGCGCCGCAGCGGTAACGATAGGGAAACAAAAGAATAACAAGAAGAAAAACCAGTGGTTTGACCAGGAGTGCGAACAAAGCTTACAGCAGAAAGCAATCAAGAGGCTGGAGCTACTAACGCGACCTACAGAAGAGAACAGGGAAGACTACAACAGAGTAAGGACTCAAACGAGAAGACTTTTGAGAAGAAAAAAGAAACAGTACCTAGAAGTACGAATACAGCAACTCGAGGAGGAACATAGAATCGGTCAGTCTAGACAGTTTTATAGGGACATAAAAACAATGACGGGCAACACGATCAACAGCCCAAGATTTATAAAAGACGATGCAGGACAATTGCTCACTGACGACGAAGAGATAAGCCGCCAATGGAGAAAGTATTTTGAGCAACTCTTAAATACAGAAAACCCCACAACGACAGGGCAACAAAGACAGTACCAGTTAGCCGAACCTGAAATACAAGGGCCCACACTAGTTGAAGTAAAGTCTGCAATTTCGTCCCTAAAAAACCATAAAGCCCCAGGCCCAGACGGCATACAGGCGGAACTACTAAAAAAAGGGGGAGACAAACTACATCTTGAGATATATCATCTTATAAGAGAAGTCTGGGAAAGAGAAGAAATACCGAAACACTGGCATGAAAGCCATATAATACCTATTCACAAGAAGGGAGACAAACAAATATGTCGGAACTATAGAGGAATATCGTTAATTAATACAACATACAAGATTATATCCATAATACTGTTTAGAAGATTAACTCCATACGCAGAGGAAATAATAGGCGACTACCAAAGCGGATTCAGACCGGGAAGGTCGACTATAGACCAGATCTTCGTCCTACGCCAGGTGTTGGAAAAAAACTGGGAATTCAACCGCGATGTACACCAAATCTTCGTGGACTTCAAACAAGCTTACGATTCTGTTAGCAGAGAAGCATTGTGGGAGACTATGGTAGAAATGGGAGTACCTGGAAAACTGGTACGATTAGCAAAGGTGAGCACGGAGAACGCTTCCGCACGAATCAGAGTTGGCAGCAACACGTCGGAGGAATTCCTCATTGACACCGGACTTAGACAAGGAGATCCTCTCGCCCCCCTGCTGTTTAACTGGAACATGCAGTAAGGAAAGCTCAGCCACAACTGACAAACGGATTTGCCGCCCAAGGATCAAAAATACTATTAGCCTTTGCGGATGACGTGGACACAATTGCACAATCCACCAGAGATGCAAAAGAAGTTTTCACCCTATTCGAGAACGGAGCCAAGGAAGTTGGTCTTAAGGTCAACGAGGACAAGACCAAGTACATGGTGGTTACGAAGAACCCAAGACCAAGGGTTAGACAAAACGTAACAATTAATGAATACAATTTTGAAGTCGTCAAATAATTTAAGTACTTGGGAGCGATCATAACATCTGAAAATAACTATGAAAAGGACGTGGCAGCCAGGATTATTGCAGGAAACAGGGCATATTACTCGTTAAGGACCCTACTTAAATCAAAAATACTCTCAAGACCAGCAAAAATAAGAGTATATAAGACAATAATTCGTCCCACAATAACGTATGGAAGCGAAACCTGGACTCTGAATCAGCGGGAAACAACAAAATTACTGGTACTTGAAAGAAAGATACTGCGGACTATCTATGGGCCTTGCAGAGAAGAGACAACAGGAGAATGGAGAAGAAGACACAATGATGAACTCCAGACAGTATACGGAGATGAAAACATAGTACGCTACATTAAATCAAACAGAATACGATGGGCGGGTCACGTACTAAGATCAAGTGACGAAAGACTTCTAAACGCCACATTCTGGGAAAGGCCCGATGGAAAAAGGTCAGTTGGTCGCCCAAGAAAGAGATGGAAGGACGCAGTAGCCAGCGATCTACGCAAAATGGGAGTACAGCAATGGGAAATAGCTGCTCAGGACCGACAACAATGGAGGGAAATAGTAAACGCGGCCAAGACTTACATAGAGTTGTAGAGCCAAATGATGATGATGAAATAAATCTTGGACTTAGAGCGCTATACCTCAGCCACCTGACGTATTACCACTCATGGCGATCTGCCTAATTAGAAAAGCATGCTAAGCTCCAGCCTTTTTGGACCCGAAGGGAAAATATGCAGAAAATAGCTGTTATAAACTAGAAATGAGAAGCAAAACGTCCAATAGAGAACCGAACCAAAGTCGACACAGAGGAGAAACTTTAAGAGGACAATCCAAAGAAGCGGTCCAGGTGTAAAGAGACAAAGTAAGAATTTATCCTATTTTTATACTTCCTTTATCGAACTTTTATTATTATTTTCAAATTTTTATTATGATGGAACCGAGTATAAGATATTGACATTATTTTATAGGGAATCTAAAATATAACATTATTCTTTAATAACATGACATTTTACTAATGATATAACTTAATATAATATATATTCCGCTTCCATACAAAGTCAGTCCAGTAATAGGTAAATGAATGAACTATGTCAGACCAGTGAAACAATGTCAGCCCATATACGCGGCTCCGGATTGTTTCTCGCAGTTTTCTACATCAATTTGCATATTTTATTTACTATTGCGGAAGAAAATGATAGAGTATGGCATTATCCACTGCAAATGATACCAACATGCCTATATTTGAGCTACATATAGTCAAAAAGTTGAAGGCAAAATTAAAGTAAAGTGGCTCAACATTGTACGAAAGATTGTTTTGTTAGTTCCTAAGAATTCCGTATAAAATTATATACACGGCGCGAGTTGCGTCTATCTGTATATATTTTAAAATGAACAATCCCAAGCCATTCGAGTTGGCAACAGCGCGAGCATTTGGGTGCTGCATTCTTTGTCAATATAATATGTATGTACCTACAATATTATTTCGCTAACGAAAGTAGGTATCATTTTTTGAAGCGAGGGGACAATTTTACTAACGGATTTAACCCTGGAATGCATAAGCAAATATTTCTACGTTTTGGCATAATATGAGTCTCTCAGAGTCGCTATGTAAATAAAGTACTAAAATAGATATTTTCTTTAATAGTTGTCTAATATTTATTTAATATTTCTTTATTTATAATGATATAATATTTTAGGCATTAAATATATTTCATATAAGCATAAATAAATAATAAATACCTGCTAAGGAACTACACTGGAGGATGACCAAACGTCCCATAAAAACGGGATTGTCCCGTTTTTTAACGATTTATCCCGGAGTCCCGAAAGAGTATCTTGGGACGCCTAATAGACGGAGAGCTAGAGCCGAAAAATCATCGTCATAAGTAATATGGAGCTTTTCCTGTGAAATGTGTCCATTGTATATTGACAATTATGAATTATGACCCCTTTCAGGCTGACACACAGTGGTTCCAAATGCTGAAAACGTGGTCATGAGGCGAAAAAAGGAGTCCCTATTTAGGGATTTTCATGTGTACAGTTGTTTTCTCATACTATCGTAGAGTCCAAATTCGCAGATATGAGGATCAGACTGGATGTATTCTGGTTCACAACTCAGGTACAAGTGGGCCATGTCCGGGGTTATTTTGGCCGGCAGAGAAAGTGAAAAAGAACTCCTATATTTAAAACGCTGTAAAACGTTTTATAGTTTATCAATTTTATCGCTGTAAAGCAGATTCTTCTTTTTTAAGTATGTAGTAATGTAAGATGTAACTTAAATCAACATTTATTAACAATAAATGCATTAAATTTGTTAATGCATAAATAGTGAAAATATACTTGAAATAATTAAAAATTTGTAAAAATGCATTCCAAAAGTACAAAATTCTGCATAATTCTGCGACTAATGTTTATTAATCTTAAAATATATAGTAAGGAGATACAGAATCACTTTGGTTTAGCTGCCTATGCATTGCTGGCAGTTGTTTGAATACAAAAGTGGGAAATGACGCATATTGCATGATTCTGGCGATTGTTGAGTATGTATGGGCAGTTGTATATAAGTAATAGGTTCTGAATATTGTACTTCATAAAGAAAATGTATTGGTAATCAGCAGTTTCAAAAGTCCCTTATAGTATAACATTTTAAACAAAAATGCGTCTAAAATAAAATTTTCGAACTTCTTTCGTCCATATTGGATCCGCCATTTTGTTAAAAAAAAATAATGTCAGATTTGTAATCAGCTACCTTAACCTACCAAATTTGACAAAAAAATTTCCTTTTTGATTGATATTTTCAATTTCTTTCCGCCATGTTGGATCCTCCATTTTGTTTTTCAGAAAAAATAATGCCAGATTCGTAATCAGCGATGCCAAAAACCCTTAAGAACGAAAGTAGTTTCAAAACGGATAAACAATATACGCTTTTAAAGGTTCATGACCACGTTTTCGGCATTTGGAACCACTGTGTGACACCTCAGTGGATACAGAAAGTAGCAATAAGTGATGAAAGGGGAAAGTTAGTGCAGTCATTAAAGGTTTTCACCTCCTATTTTGTTAAACCTTCATCGATTTATATTAAAATTGGTGACAGGCTAGAGCATACCTCAAGAAACAAAACTGATTCTGGGGGTGGATACCACCCCTTCTCGGGGTGAAAACTATTTTATTAAAAATAACCCCACAAATGCAGCGGTGCAGAAGGCAAAGGGAAACCACTGCACTATTTTCCCAAGATAATTTCTTCCCATAACGATGACAATTTCGGTTAGTGAAGACGTAATGTGTAGCGACCCGACTCACGCTCGGCGCCATCTCGGTTCCGGGTCGGATGGTGTGAAATTTGCTACCGGCTGCCAAGGTGTGAGGGACCAGGCACCTGGCAGAAATTGTGCGACTGAATCCAAATTTTCATTTAATTTAAGAAAATGTCAGCGAATTGGTACATGGAACGTCCAGGGACTATCCAAAACCCTGGAAAGTTACACATAATTGAAAAAGAAATGGCAGACCACAATCTTTCGGTACTGGGACTCTCAGAAACTCACTGGAGAGGAAAAGGGCATTTTAAAACAACTGCTGGCAACGTCGTCTATTTTTCAGGCCCAGATAACAAAAGTACAAATGGAGTTGCAATAATTGTACCCTCTAAACTTAACGACTGCGTAATTGGATATAATACTATTGATGACAGGATAATATCCCTTAAAATGAGAATATCCACCAATACCCTACACCTTGTCCAGGTATACCTACGCTCCTACAACAGCTGCACAAGAAGAAGACATCAACAGGTTCTATGGTCGTCTAGAAGAAACTGTTCGCGCTATTCCAAATCGTGAACTCGTCATAATTTTAGGAGATTTTAACGCCAAAGTGGGGTCATCTAATGAAAATATGGAAGAAGTGCTGGGCAAAAATGGACTGGGACAGAGAAATGAGAATGGCGACCGTCTAGTGGAGTTCTGTGTAGAACAACATCTTACAATTACAAACACGTTATATCAACATCATCCACGGAGATTATACACATGGCGCAGCCCAGATGGACGAACAAGGAATCAAATAGACTACATCCTAATAAGATCAAGATGGAAGTCGTCGTCCATCAACTGTAAAACATATCCTGGCGCAGACTGTGGAAGCGATCATCAACTCCTGGTATTGAACGTTGAACTGACTTCGTTTTAAAGTCCCCAAAAGAAGACCACAGAGAAAAGTCATGTTTCTAAGTCCATCAAAAATCAATGACTTCCAACAAAACCTAGAAGATGCTCTTTCTTTAGACCAAGTAGATAGTGACCCTGAGAGCACGTGGATCTATCTCAAAGATAAGGTAATCGAGGCTGCAAAAGACTGTGAGGCAGCGGTTTCCACTGGCCGTAAGCCATGGATATCCGATAATACGTGGACTGTGATTCAACGCAGAAAAGAACATAAAACTAGATACGGAACAAACGATGAATACAGAGCGTTATCGAGAGAAATCAGAAAACAGTGCCACAAAGATAAAGCTGATTACATCTCTCAAATATGCAGAGAGATAGAGGAACATGGCTGTCGAAATGAACCGAGGGACTTATTCCAGAAGATCAAACTCCTTACCAGAGAATTTAAACCTCAAACGTGGTCTGTAATAGATAAGGAAGGTAATTTAAAGACCGATACTGATGAAATATTGGAAACATGGCGAAACTACTGTGGCGAGCTATTTAAAAATAACGAGGTATCAGCAGAAAATCAGTGGCCTTCTGACTACCCTAGGGAACCTACTGTCTTACTCGCTGAAATCAAAGATGCAATTAAATCGCTAAAGAGAAATAAATCCCCAGGCATTGATTCAATGCCATGTGAAATACTACAGTTACTAGGTGACAAAGGATTACATATCATCCATTCTATCTGTGTCGCTGTTTGGAATTCAGGAAAATGGCCATCTGATTGGTGTACCTCAATTTATATCCCACTACACAAAAAAGGAACTACTACCAGATGTGAAAACTACCGCACACTGTCACTAATAACACATGCTAGTAAAATCTTGTTGCATATCATTAAAAACAGATTAAAAACCTATCTACATTACCAATTACCTCAGGAACAAGCGGGGTTTGTAAAGGGTAAAGGTACAAGGGAACAAATCCTGAACCTGAGACAACTCATTGAAAAGTCTAGAGAATTTCAAGTACCTATAATTATATGCTTGGTTGACTACCAAAAGGCATTTGATTGTGTAAGCTGGATAAATCTGTGGTCAATTTTAATAGAAATGCACCTGGTGACACTTATTAAAAATATGTACCAGTCTAATATAGCGACAGTCCGACTAGATCAGAAGTTCTTAAACCAATTCAAGACCGAGAGAGGTGTTAGACAAGGATGCGTGTTGTCACCTGACTTATTTAACATTTATGGTGAACATGTCATGAGGATGGTTTTAGAAGGATGGGCGTGGAGTAACAGTAGCTGGTAGGAAAATCTCCAATTTAAGATTTGCTGATGACACTACACTTATAGCAGCAAATGAGCAAGAAATGTTTGATCTTCTGCGAAGACTTGAGTACGAAAGCAATAGAGTTGGTCTGAAAATCAATAAAGCTAAGACAAAAATAATGGTGGTCGACAGATTTGACACTATTCAACTGACTAACATATTACAGGAATACCAGATAGTAAACACCTTTGTCTATCTCGGGTCTAGTATAACTAACGATGGTAACTGTGAAGCAGAAGTTCGAAGACGTATTGGCATGGCAAAAAATGCGATGAGTCGCCTAACTAAAGTTTGGAAAGACAGATCTATCTCTCAAAATATCAAGATGAGACTGGTGAATGCCCTTGTATTCTCAATATTTCTATACGGAGCAGAGACTTGTATCCTTGGAGCATGCGAGCGCCAAAAAATTGATGCCTTTGAGATGTGGTGCTGGAGAAGAATGCTGCGCATACCTTGGACAGCTCATAGGACAAACGTTTCC